>NC_056529.1:3781850-3817332 GCF_019175285.1 Sceloporus undulatus | reverse complement strand
ATAAATGTCTGCCTTCCTGGTCTTTAAAATCATTTCATATTTTGTTTATGTTGGCTTTCATTCTGCTGCAGATCTAGAGAAGGACACTTTGTGGGGAAGGGGCATCACATCTGCAGCAGAATGAAAGGACCTCGAAGATGCGTTTTTGGGAGCAGATGGGTGCCCTGGGCTTTTGGGGAACGAATGCTGGAAGGGCAGGGACAAGTGTCTTCCCAAGTGAGTAACTGGATAGAAGTCTGCTTCTGTGCGATGAAGCTGATGGTCAGTGCTGGAGCCAATGCTTTAACTCCCTTCTAAAGAAGCTTGACCCACCATTCCCCACCTGTAAACTTAGATGTTCTTCATCCTCAAAGTAGAGAGTGTACTGAAGAACATACAGAGGCAAATGCTATGCTAGATGATCAACTGTTTTTTAAAAAGCTCAGGGATGGGTATTTAAGTCTCAAGTCAAGTTTCAAGTCCTTCCAAGACTGTATGTTCAAGTCAAGTCTCCAATCTGGGAGCCACCTTTCACTGGGGGGAAAAAGAGGTGGTATGGTTGTGTATGTGTGTGTGTGGAATTTCAATAACCAGAAAACCATGAAGACATGCACAAAGTTGGAAGATAGAAGTAGGACGATAGGCTGGATCCTTACAATGCTTTTTTTCCCTAAGAGTAGAAGCAAACAAGACTTGGCCGCAGGAGTGCCAAAAAATCATGGTGCTGGCGGCTATGATACCCTTTCCAGGGTGCAAAAAGGAGCCAATTTTGCGGCCTCTTTTTGCACCAGGGAAAGGCTAGATTGGGGCCAAAGTGTGTGGTTGCCATGGCCCTGATCTGGCACAGAGAGAGGCGGTCCGTACAGCCCCAGTGTTAGGCAATGGGCTGCTTCAGGCAGAAGGATGATCCCTCCAAAGCTCATTCTCAAGGCTCCTCTGATATGCAACGGAAACAGATTGCCAAATATACTTTGAAAGGCCCTCCTTCCATTCCAACTGCAGCTACCATAGCCTTGGAGAGAGAGAAAAACTGGGAGTATCTGCTGGACTTGATCTTCTTTCCTGCTGCCATTTCCTTCTCCTTTTGTGTCTTGTCTTCTTAGATTGTAAATCTGGGGGCAGGGAACTGTCAAATCAGCAATATGCAAACTTTGCAAAAAGCATTATCTGAAGATGCCGGCCAGAGATGTTGGCAAAATGTCAGAAACAAACCCTTCTAGAACATGGCCACATAGCCCAAAAACCCGCAAAAAACTATGGATGCCGGCCATGAAAGCCTTCCAATTTGCAAACTGCATTGAGAGTGAGGTATAAATACAATGGATGAATGGACGGACTCATGAAATGTGCTAACTGTTGGACGTTCTTACGAAAACCCACATTCTTGCCCATCCCTGCTCAGCAGTAGCAGTAAAGAAAGGCCGCCAGTTGTTATTGCATTTCTGGCGCTCACCGCTCACATTCACTGTTCTCATTTATAATGAACCGAGCAAAGCATGGAGTTCCTCAGCAGCAAGACTTTTTCAAAGGCTTGGGCAAACTCTCCAGAGAGTTCCAATCGGAGCACGAAGGAGCCATAAACCTTCCAACAACAATCCTTTTAGGATTCCTTTACTGAAAGAGCAGTTCATTCCTCTCCTCGTAGTCACAAAGAAGCCAGTGAACCACATGTGCTTAACCTGAAAGTCTATCAAGGTGGAAGGAAATCTACAAGGAGTATATCAACAGAAAAATCCCATTATTAGTCATTAAATATGCATAGGCGGTGAATGTTTAGAGCATGGAAAAGCCAAGGGTTGCTGGGGCTCAACACAAAATCTTTCTGGTCTATGTGCAGCTACACCATGCACTGAGTTACAAAGATGCACGTCATAGAGCCTGTCTATAGGTAACTTGGGCCAAGAGTCGACAATGAGGTTGTGTTGCCTACATTGATTGTGCTACAGGAGGAATGGCAATATTGCACAACTGAATGTGCTGTGTGTGTCGTGTGCCTTCAAGTCATTTCCGACTTATGGTAACCTTAAGATATAGGGTGATCATTGTTCTTGTTGTGTGCCTCCAAGTCGTATTTGACTTACGGAGACCCTAAGGAGAACCTATCATGGGATTTTCTTGGCAAGGTTTGTTCAGAGGAGGCTTGCCATTGCCTTCCTCTGAGGCTGAGAGAGTGTGACTTGCCCAAGACCAGCCAGTGGGTTTCATAGTTGAGCTGGGAATCGAACCCTGGTCGCCAGAGTTGTAGTCCAGCATTCAAACCACTATACTGGCTCTCTAATGGTAGAGTGGACCCATTAAATCAATGGGATTTGCTATAATGTTGACTCACTACTCAACAACTGAATGAGTGGCCAAACTGGGAATCGAACCCTAGTCTCCAGAGTTGTAGTCCAATACTCACACCACTACACCACACTGGCTCACACTGAAATGTGCTACCAAATACTTAACTGGGCTATCAAGATACCCATCGGTCAAGAAGGAGCATCTGCAGATACCGGGGATGGAAAAATTATGAAAAATCACTCCAAAATTCAGAGGAAATCAGGGGAAATGCTTGCATACCTGCCATCCTTCTATACCTGCATAAGCAGTATAGAAATGTACTTGCTATTGCTATACCTTTGCATAGCTTAGAAATCTGGGATGACTTGTAATGAAATACGTACCTGGTGATTTATTTTTTAATATGCACTGAACAAATCAAATCTGGGCTGTCTTGCAGTATTCTCTGCAGGGCTGTTTGTTTGGTGAGTTTGCTCCTTTGGGCAGCTCCAGCTGAAGTCGGTTCAGTCGCTAGATGATGGCTGGGCTGGGTTTTTTTTGGGGGGGGTCATTTCAGGATCATGGAGAATCACTTCCAACTATTTAACTAATCACAGTTGCTAACAAAGCCTGGATTTGTGGTTTAATTCATAAAAGCTTAGCAGAGCCCAGTTGGGTTGCAAATTCGGCCGTATTAATTACTTCCCGCTTAGCGAAGAGAGGGACTCCAGCTGATGTTGCGTGTTTTGCACTTGCCCCGCTTGACACTGGAAGCAGCACCAACCTCGGATCCTGCGGCCATTTTTAATATATACACTATGCCATGCTGGCTTCTGGGTGGGGAATTGTTTGAAAACATATAAAGAGCAAACTGACCAGGCGGTCCATAAATAAAGACAAAAAAGCAGAGGTGGGAATTAGCTTTCTTAGGTTCAAAATAATAATAATCCCAGAATCCATGATTGGCCATGCTGGGATTTAAGTTTCCATGTCACGTCAGTTTCCATAAAAAGGTGGACCAAACATAGTTTTTTGTGGGTTTTTCGGGCTCTGTGGCCGTGTTCTAGAAGAGTTTATTCCTGGAGTTTCACTGGCATCTGTGGCTGATATCTTCAGAGAAAGATGCCAGCTACAGATATTGGTGAAACATCAGGAATAAACTCTTATAGAACATGGCCACAGAGCCCTAAAAACCCACAAAAAACTATGGATGCCGGCCATGAAAGCCTTTGACTTCAGAATGGACCAAACAGTCAACTCAGTCCCATAACTTGCTAGGATTTACTCTTGAGTAAAGTGCAACATAAAGGAAACAAATATAACGACCACAAAGAACTTGCACAATTTTGAATTCGACAACAAAGAACTGTATTCCCTATTGCCATGGATGGATGTGAGAGTTGGACAGTTAAGAAGGAGGATAGGAGGAAAATCAACTCACTGAAGAAGAGTGCTAAGGATCCCGTGGACAGCCAAAAAGACCAACAAATGGGTCCTGGAGCAGATCAAGCCAGAAATCTCCCTAGAAGACAAGATGACAAAACTCAAGTTGCCTCAGAGGGAAGCCGCCACGGACAGATACCATACACAGCAGTCGGAGGTAAAGGCCACAACTTTATTAACACAACCAAAACAACAAGACAGCAACCAGAAACGTAGGGTTGGCTCTGATGCATGAGGTCTGGATCTGTCATCCATCAGCCCCGTACTGACTGGATGAACCAAAGTGCTTGGTCTCGGCCAAGCTTCAGGATGGCAAGGGATATCTGGTTAACACTCACAGTTCTGATAATCGATCATGCGATTGATCGCATCGCCGCATATGCACATCATCACATCTCCATCCCTTGTCAACAGAGGATGCTGTATCGATGTTGCCCCGCAATGGCAACACCGCATCACTCACAGCACTCTCGTGTCCTTATGGGACTCCCGATCCAGCACTATGCAGCCCTGGAAACCACATCCACCAGATCCGAGACCTATGCAACCGCCTCCAAAGTTGTGACAGCAACCCAGATCCCACAGGGAGGGTGGGTGAGCCGAGCTGCAAATGGTGCAAGGCCAGGTACCTCCTGGCCTTAAATAGGCCTCCGGACCAATGGGAGGCCGGGAAGGGTGAAAGGCCTGCCTCCAGGCCTCCCTACCAATCCTGGGTGGCCCCAAGAATGACGCTGCCCAATGGGGAGGCACTTCTTCCCCTGGCGCCTTCTGGGACATGAAATCCCAGCCGGTGCAGCGGAAGTCCCTCACCCAACCCCCTGCGCTGGCCAATCACGGCTCGGGCAGCCCTGCACAGAGGCCTGTGGGGCCGCCCGAGCCAGAAGAGCCAGCCTGCGCCACGTAGCTTCCCCGCACGGCAACCGGGCTGGCCCGCCGAGGCAGGCGGCCCCCTTTGTCGTATTTTGGACACATCATGAGAAGGCATGTATCACTGGAAAAGTGCTAGGAAAGGTATGGGGAACAGAAAGAGAGGAAGGCCACATGCAAGATGGATAGACTCTATTAAAGAGATCACAAGTATGAGTTTGCAGGAGTTGAGCAAAGCAGTGGAGAACAGAGGGTCTTGGAGATGTTTCATCCGCAGGGTCGCCATGGGTCCAGATCAACCAGGGCAGCTAACAGCAACAACCGAAACACTCACAGGATCAGATTGCAAACTGAGTAAATTAGTTTTCCGAACTCCTTTCTGTGCCAATGTCTTGACTCAGCAGCTGTCCAGGATTCAGTTATCATGTTTTCCTGAATGAAATGCAAGCAAGCTCAGGCCTATTGGCCTCCTCATTGTTCAGAGGGATGGCAGGTCTTTCTTTTCCTTCTCAACACTGCTGCCTTTTCCTTCTCCACTTGGCCTTATTAATCATGTCTTTTCACAAGGCTGACTGTGTTCCCTTGCTGTCGCAAAACTGAATTAAAACCACAAGGCTCAGGTGCGTTTCGCAGAGTGCTTTGGATCCAGAGTAACCCTGCACTCTTCTCCAGATGGACCTGTATATACCTTTTATAGAAGAACTCTGAGTAGTGTATGTATCTGTGTTTACGAGTTCTAATAATACAGACAAAAGTCAATATGAAAGTAATTTTCCAGACTCTATTGTTATTATCATCAATAGTAAGAGGAGTAATACATGTCCTCCTTAAGGCTATCCTAGATTTAATGAAAATATTTGAGAGTATTGTTCGCATATGCTTCCAATGGATGCAATTTTCCTTTTTTATTATTTATACTTTGTCTTATATAAATTCAACAATTAAAACATTTATACAAAATTTAACCCCCAAGCTCCAATATCATATTCTAATATTTCATTTGTATAAATTCTCTTGTCTTCCTCTTCTTTTCTGGTTTTCTTAGGTCCACCTGCTAAGCCTCCTTTCAAAACAGCAATGCCAGCATGCTCAGTGTCTTTGCTTCAGCCATTCATTATGTGCTGGGAACTCTCGAACTATCTACTCATTAATGCTGCCTTGCCAGAGCATCTTGCCTTATGCTGTTAAACGCATTAGGATAAACAAGCCCTTTCTGCCACCGGAGGTAACCATCTATTTATTCACGCCAAGTTCGTGGCCTCTTGTTTTCTGCTTGTCAGGCATGCTCTCATCACCATTAGCTAAGTTAAATGTTTGATTCTAATGGCGGCGAAAGAATAACAGAAGGGCACCCAAAAAAGATGAAAAAATGCTGAATAATTTAAACACACACACATTCACCTTAGAAGAAAACAAGTATGGTATAGTGGTTATGGAGAGCCAACATGGTGCAATGGTTTGAGTGTCGGACTACCGTCTTGGAGACCAGGGTTCAATTCCCTGCTTGGCTATGAAACCCACTTGTTGACTTTGGGGAAGTAACACTCTCTCAGCCTCAGAGGAAAACAATGGCATACTCCTTCTGAAGCAACTTGTCAAGAAAAACCTCTCATAGGGTCACCATAAGTCAGAAATGACTTGCAGGCACACAATGCCAACAACAATGGTTACAATGCTGAAGATCATGGCTCCAAATCCTTACTGACTCTTACTGGATAGCCTTCCCGGACCAGTCACTTAGTATTTCAGTTTGACCAACCTCATACGATTGTTGTGAGGATAATAATGGGGAGGAGGAGAACCATACATGCCACTATACACTCCCTGGAAGAAAGGTGGGATAGAAATATAACTAATTAATATAATATAATATAATATAATATAAGCCAAGGAACCCAGTGGAAGAGGCTGCCTGTGTTCATGACTTATCTGTTGGCAAGGAGAATCACCCCAATGGGGCTATTTGTGCCCAGTATCAACAACCACAGAGAAGTGGTTTGCATATCATTTAAATGCCTTGTCTGCAACAACATGGATTTTCCGGGGGAGGAGAACATTGTGTCTGAAGGTTTTAAAGAAATTATTGTTAGTTCATTTATTAACTTAGGCTGGCATCCTCCAGACTAATGCCTTCCAGGTCTTTTGGATAACAATTCCCATCACCCCAACCATGAGACCTAGAGCTGATGGAAGCTGTAGTCTAAAACACCCCAAAGAGGTTGCGGAGGGATGAATGATGCTGCTGTAATGCAATGATCAGGAAGCCTTCTATTATATTTTAAAGTGACTTTTACAACACATTGTCATCAGCCTGTTAACAAATTTATAGTGCAACAATGCAGTTATAATCAGTTGCACACAACATCACCGTTCAGGTCTTGCAAACTCAGGGCAACCCTGGATTTCTTTATTGAGTCTATCTGCAATGTGGTCTCCCTCTTTTGCTACTGCCTTCTCATAAATATGGGATCTAGTATACTTCCTAGAAGCGCCTTTTAAACATGCAGCGCATGCACAGAAGGCTGTATCAGCAATTTTGCTTACTGCAAAATGTCCTAAAAACTTGGCTGATGAGCAATTTGATTAAACTAACCTCTCCTTCAACCTTTTAAAACCACACACCCTTAAAGAGAGGCAGCTAACTTTAAAGAGGTCTTCCGCGTTCTTCATCATCTTCCTTGTTTAAGTGTTTAATTGTTTCTCCGCACGGCAATCTTCTCCCAGACATTCATGCTCAATTTGTTTTAATAAATCCGTCAATGCGTTCAAAATTAACCATTGCCATTAAAAAGGGTGCAAAGCTCCATAACCCACAAGAAATTTCATCAGGCTTTCAATGAGAAACTCTCATGCAACATAGACCTGGTTCGGGGAATGTTCCAGAAAGAGACAATATTTAGAAGAGGGTAAGGGAACACGGCAGCAGGTTTTGGGGTATCTACAGAGGGCAATGAAGGCATTGCACCCCGTTTTAGAAAGTTTCCTCCAGTCCTCAAATTTCTGGCAATGCAGAGTGCGAGACGGTGAAACACATCCGCATTGAGATCTCTTTTCTTAGCAGCGTTCGCATTAAGTGTTTTCAAATAGCATTTTATGCTCAAGGTGGTTTATAATGTGTTCTGCTATGGCTGGTTTTTCTGGCTAACCCAGTCTGCAGTGTCTCTTGATTTGTGTCTGAGCACTGCGTTTGGTGGTCCCTACATAAACTTGTCCGTATCTGCACCATATGTGGTCAACTCCTGCGGTTGTGAGAGGGTCCCTCCTGTCCTTTGCTGGATTTTCTTGGTTGGTTTGTAGATCATTTGGAGGTTGTGTTTCCTCACCAGTTTCCCTATTCCAGTGATGGCGAACCTATGGCACACGTGCCAGGGGTGACACTCAGAGCCCTCTCTGTGGGCACATGTGCCGTCACCCCAGCACAGAGTTTGCCAGAGTTTGTTATTAGAAAGCCAGAGGGACATGGCACTTTGCAATAAATAAGTGGGTTTTGGGTTGCAGTTTGGGCACTCAGCCTCTAAAAGGTTCACCATCACTGCCCTATTCTGTCTCTGGCTCCTTTGACGTATGGTAAAAATACCTTCCCTTTGGGTTGTTTGCTTGTCTTCACTCTTATGGGTTTTACTGGGTCTGGCAGCCCAGTCTGAGCTGGAGTAACCATTATCAAGTAGAGCCCAGTTTAGGTGCGTCAGTTCATCATTCAGGGATTGGGGTTCACAGATCCTTTTTGCATGGTCTACCAATGTTTTTATTGTGCAGAGTTTTTCACGTTGTTTTCAATGGGTCTGTACTAAGGGCAGGTATGGATGTGAGACAACACAAGGTGGTGGAGACGTGCTGGAAGCCTGGCAAAGCCCCAGACGTCAGCTACCTAAATGGGATATGTTATGCCTTTTTCCCTCCACATGAGGGCACATTTATATGCACATTAAGCCGTGCTGAAAGGCTTCCAACCTCTATGGATATTTCTCCCACTCTTGTGTGTGTATGAATGTGTTTGCATATATATATATATATATATATATATATATATATATATATATCGGGGAAGAATAAGAATATATTCTGAGGAACGTCTCAAAGGGCTGGGCATGTTTAGTTCAGAGAAGGGATGACTGAGAAGTGAGAGGGTGGCCACCTTTAAATAGCCGAAAGGACGTCATACCAGTGGCCTCAAACCATAAGGAAAGAAATTCCAGTTAATCATTAAGAAGAATTTTCTGTTGCTAAGAGCAAGATAAAAATCTTATCTAGTTCCTCCGCAGCTGACCTTCCAAGTCCTAGTCTTCTTCTGATTTCTTGACTGCAGTCAAAGTCGACTTGGTGGCAGTTAACTACTACAACAACAAATTGTCAGTTGCGTGGGGGGGGGGGACAACAATTCTTTGTAGTGTAGTTTATGTATTGCATTTGCTTCTATTTGTATTTTTTTATTTAAGGTTTTTAACGCGGCATGAAATGTTGCAGAAATACTGAGAGCAGAGGCAGAAGAGTCCTGTTGTCAAGTCCTGCACTGGCACCTAATAGGATGCGTGGCACTTTTGGAACTGGCCGTATGTGTCAAATGTAATATACAGTGCACCCGCACCATATGCGAGCTTGGCATATGCAGACTTGAGGTCACGCGGACGGCGAGCCCTAATATTGTGAACGGGGCTTGCGCCCACAGGGCTCACCACACCACACACCATGGGGACATGCCCCATTCAAATGAATGGTGTTTGATCGCATGCCAGATTTGCCTTAAGCGGGGGGTGGGGGGGTGGGGGGTCCCTATTACTTCTCTGTCATCCCACTTTTTCAGCTGCTTTTGAAATGTCCCTTCCCTCCCTTTCTAGAAAATGAAATTAAATAAATACATTTGTAAGCCTCACATCTCTGGCTGCAAACACACTGGAATCAATCTGCTTTTGCAATGGAAGAGAGGAGAACGGTTGCCCTTTGAAAAGCTCAACTTGTTGAGTCTTCTTGAGCGGTCTATGAGAGCCCCTGATATATATCTGATATATATCTAATCCAGAGGGAGCTCTTTGATCCCTTTAAAAAACAAGACTTAAAAGAAAGCTTGGCTGCAGAGTGGCAATTTGATGCCATTTGTATGTTTTGGTAAAGTTCAAAAGGCTGGGCTTTTGCAATACATAAACACAGAGAGAGAGACAGAGAGAGATGAGATTTCTTTAAATGACGATGATTCGGTGACGTTTGGATCAGCAAAGGGAGCATGCAAGAAGCGAATAAAGTTGCTAGGTAACCAAGAATAAAACCCTAAAGCCAGATCCCTCAATTATGGGAAAGCATTTTTTAAGATAGCGAGGCGGGATTCAAGGAAATTTGACTTAAAATAATATCCAATGTAGCTACTGTGCGCAAAATGCTTTGCCTTCATGCTTCGTCTCCGCTGACAGCAGGAAGGAACCAGAAACAAAAACATGGGTAAGATGGATAGACTCAAAGAGTTTTTATGTCATTTTTACATATTATGGCACTATGATGCCATTTTAACTGCCATGGTCCCATGGTTCTATGAAATCCTGGGATGTATAGATTTGTATAGTTTCGAACTCTCTGCCAGAGACCGCTAACGTCTCCCAAAATCAGATCAGAAGTAGACAATCAATGTAACTCATTGGGCTGAATCTACCCTTAAATCATTTCTTTCCTTTGGCCATTGTGCTGAAATTAAGGGGGAAACCTTCTCAATATTTCCCTTGTGTCCTCGAAGCGTCCCATTGCCTAACACTTGGTTGTCATTTTCCTCTCCAAGAAACAAACATGCCCTGAGCTCTGGGTGCGAATCTAGTCTGTGGTTGTTCCTAGCATAAAAAGGACTTTAGAAGGAACCATCCTATGCCCCTATTTACAACAATTAGATGCGTATTTCGAAGGGGAACAGCAAATCTGGTGTTACTCAATGGGCTTCTTTGCCATGTGCAAAATGGGAGGCATTTTGGAATTCCTCTGGACAGAAGGTTGAAATGTAGGACATGTCCTGGAAAAGGAGGACAAAGTAGAGAGTTAGGAGTTTATCACACGGAGGGCGAATTGGTAAAATCCCGTGCAGAGACGGGATTTTAAAATATAGGTGTCGTTTGTCAAATGCGTTCCGTACTTTCGGAACTTAGCGAAAGTAAAAAGGAGCTGGTTTTGACAGCTTTGCATTCGGGTTATTTTCACGTCGTGCCTCTTTCACGCAAAGGTTGTCTTAAAAACATCCCACAAATGTATTTTCCCCCCCAACTTTGTTTGGGTTAACCCTGAACATCATCTGAAAAACAACCCGCATTTGCCTTAGTGTTGCTCTCAATTGGGAACAACCTGAAGGCAGACAACACAACTACAAGAAACAAGTAAAAGCATTTTATGGCACTATGATGCCACTTTAACTGCATCTGCGGGTTGCTTTCAGTTTAAATTTGCTTTCTGCACAGAATTTGTCCCATGTGATAAGCTCCTTGGAGAGGTTTGTGGCATTGATGGGACGCAGTGTGCCAAACCAGTGCCCGTTTTTGGTGGGAGTAATCACCATAGTAGTAGTGCTGGCTAAAAGTTGTGCTGAGGATTTGTAAAAAGTAAGGTTGGGGTATTATTTTCCCGATGGGAAATGTTTCCTGAAATGGCGTCAAAGGCTCCTCTCCTCGGTGCTCTAATTCTGTCGCCTCGCTTGTGAAGCGTGGAAGAAAACGCAGCGTCCAATTTGCATTTAGTGACAACAACCTGGTTTCAATATGTCCGGTCTCGCTTTTCTTTTCTTTTTATTAGAAGTTTTAATTAAAACATAAAAATACAGCTATAGCTATTATCATAATACAAAATGATATATAATACATTGAACAGCAAAGTTCCTTTGTTCCTACAATATCAGTAGTTGATTCAATGGGGCTACTCTAAACAGGACTAACCTACAGCATTGCGGTTATTGTTTCAATGCACCGGAATCCTTGTATTTGTGCAAATTGTATAGCTTTTACACACTTATACATTTTGGACAAATGCAGAGATCTCACAGAAAACTGCATAAAAGCAATGGCTGGACAGTACAGCTTTAAAGCTCTGCTCTGTGGGGCTTTAAAACCCAATGGAGCCCAATTTAGAAATGCCAGCAGCGATAGGTTTGCAAAGGGTTTCTTTTACCAGTGCCATGCCAGCAGGGTCATTAAGCATTAATGCATCGAGACACAAGTTGCTGTGATTTATAAGCCTGCCATGTCCCTTCATCATTAGATGTTTTGATAGAATATGAACAAGTCGGAGAAGTTTCTGAAGCCGGGAACCTTCTCAGCCCTAGGAGTGACCCTCATATTTTGTGTGCCAATGTTTAGTATGGCAAGGTATTTTCATGGTTAAAACAGTGTGTGTTGCATACTTCTAACCCCACATTTAAATACATGGTCTAGTCCTGACTCCTTATGCATTCACACACAATAATCCCAAAGGTCCTTTTCTTATGTAGCACTGCTGAGCTGTGTGTCCCACATCCTATACTTGTGCATTTGGGTTTTGTGGCCTAAATGCAGAATTTTGCATTTGTCTCTATTAAATTTCATCATCACCTCATCACCATCACAGGAATTATTTATACACTACATTCCCACATGTGCTTCATGTGTGTTATCTATGTCGTTCATGTATTCATGCAAGAGCATGTTTGGTAACTTGGGTCCAAAACACACTGCTGAAATAACCCAGTTTGAGACCGCTTTAACTGTCCTGGTTCAATGCTAGTGAATTCTGGGAATAAGACATTTAGCTTTCTCTGTAAGAGAACTCTGGTGCCACAATAAACTACGGTTCCCAGGATTCCCTAGCACTGAGCCAGGGCAGTTAAAGCGGTTTCAAACTGGATTATTTCTGCAGTGTGTTTTGGACCCTAGTAAGGTAGCCCTGGAAGCTCATGCAGAAATCCTGGGTCATTTTTTAAAACCCTAGCATCCTTTTTATGTCATGTCATGGCACTTGCATCATGATGCTTCTAAGAACATCTGTTTAGAAGGAAACAAAGAAAGAGGAGATGGATTTTACGTGTGCAAAAATAGAAGCCATAGAAATGTCTATGAATGTGGTTAACACACACCACATGAGAGCACTGAATTTCTTTAAATGATCTTGGAGCACGCAGAAAGAAACCAAGGGCTTGTTTCGTTGCCTGTTAAAGGAAGCCACCCGAAAACGGTGTCGCGTTTTGAATAATTCAATGCCCTAAAAATACCGCCGGCTGCCTGCTTGGCTCAGGATTTGAAGCACACCGACTTCATGCCAGTTGTAGTAAAATAAAAGGGGACTCATTTATATTCTCCAAAATGTGGACCAAAGATGCAAATAATAAAGACTGTAGGTAATAAAGGTAACTTTCCAGATGAAGACTCCTTAATTTCAGAAGGAGTGAACATAGGAGAAAGGAACATCAACAATCTTCAATATGCGGATGACACCATATTACTAGTGGAAAACCTCACAGACTTGGAGCAGTTACTAAAGAAGGCCAGAGATGAAAGTGCAAAGGCTGGCTGCAAAAATAATGACCGCAGAAGAGGTACATAAATTCAATCTACACAACGAGAAAATTGAAATACCCAAAGAATTCCCGTACCTCATTTCAAAGATTGATCAGAATGGAGACTGCAGTCCAGAAATGAGAAGGAGATTTGCAATGGGAAGGGCAGCGATGAAGGAACCAGATAGGATCCTAAAGAGTAAAGATACGCAAGTGAACACTAAGTCAGAATCATCCAAGCCATAGTATTCCCTATCACCTTGCATTCCTAGTATTTTCATAGCAAGATTTGTTCAGAGCAGGTGTCCATTGTTTTCATCTGAGGCAGAGACAGTGTGAGACATAAGTGCATTTCCACGGCTGATGGAAATTTGAACCCTGGTCTCCTAGAGTTTTAGTCCACAACTCAAGCCATTGTACACCATGCTGACTTAGGATTTTATCACACGAAGGACATTGGGAGTTTATCCCGTTAATATCCTGAAAAATTCACGTAATTACGCCAAACGATTTCACGTGATGTCGCACAAAACCCGCCATTAAAGTGTGGTCACAAAGAAGCATCAACTCGCATCTTTTTACCTTCAAGATTTCAGCGACAATGCATTTCCGACATGACTTCAATTGCACAACTGCGTGTGATAATCATTCACGCAATTGCTCGCCAATTTTGCTTTATTTGCTGGATGCTTTAAAGGCGCTTTAATCTCTCTTTAACGCCGAAATTAGCCCCAATGTGATAAGTCAATGTCATTGTTTCTCAATTTGTCCGTGGAGCCCTTGATGTCTTGCAAGGTGTGTTCATTTTGCAACCGATCTCTTGCAAAGCTCTTTGTTTTTCCAGTGGACAATGAAACCTATGCAAAAGCCACATTCAGAGAAAATGAAAGGCGAATGAAAAGTTGGCCTTTGCCGCTCTAAAAGAATCAGGAAGCACTTGCAACGAATACAGAGCAGAACAGGAGGAAGGATACAATTCATATTTTCCTACTCTGGAGTCCAAAGTAATGGCTCCTACATTTCACATACAGTTTGAGAAGCAAGAAACCTGCGCCTTCACAGGAGGCTCTGCACTCTCTCTTTTCTATTTCATCTCTAAAAGCTTTTCTGGAGGAGGAAACATGCTTTGATTCAAATGGGAGCAATACATTTAAAATGCTCTCCTCTTATCCTTGAATGTTGTGCCATGTCTGTGGTCTTTGGTAGAAGGATAGCACTTTGCTTTCTCTTGCAACTAAGGCGACCCTACATCATTATGAAAATATTATTATTATTATTATTATTATTATTATTATTATTATTATTATTATTCCCAAGTGGTGTTTCTCTTTCATTTTTTAAAAGTAATACATCTTTATTAAATGACAAAGAAACCCCATATACAAATGCATACTAATTCTCTATATCTAAAAAAACCCACGCATTTAAGGATAGTACATTGTTCTTATGGTTGTGGTTGTTGTGGTTTCTGACTTATGGCAACCCTAAAGGTGACCCTATTATGGGGTTTTCTGGGGCTGAGAGTGTGTGACCTGCCCAAAGTGGGTTTCCATAGCGGAGAATCGAACCCTGGTCTCCCAGGGTCATGCTCCAACACTCAACACTCAAATGCTTAAACTAGCCACAAGATCATACTGTTAATAAAAAACAAAACCAAGAATAATAGCATATAGCTAAATAAAACCTCTACTAATAATATATGGAAAGCTCCATGGCAAAATTCAGAGAAGGGGAAATACCAACAGAGAGCTGCTATCTGGTTCTAGAAGGGTGATTTAGGCAAGTTTACATTAAAATGCAAACCAAATGCATTTCACCCCCATCTTTAGCTTGGAGTGTTCTTCTTTGCATCCCATTAACCTACATTTTTTTGCTACAAATGAATCAAACATCTTGTTTCTATCAGAGATTCCTATTTGCAAGATTGAAAATTTGGGGTGTTAAATCTGGCATTTTCTTTGAAAGGCAACTTGGCGCCTATGATCTAAAGAGCAGGGGTGGGCATAATGTGCCCCATGGGTCACATATGGCTTGCCATGCCAGCCAGGGACCACCCTCCATCGCCCCAAAAACCAACCACTGCATTGTTGGTGGAGAGAAGGGAGGATCAGAGAAGTACCTGGCTATGCTTCCATGGATGGATGCAAATCAATGATATCATCCACTGTGGCCTCCAATGCAGTGGTTGTATTGGGAGATAGGAAACACCAACATCTGCAACAACAACATAGCATAACCACTATCCTTCATATCTCATGCAGAAAAGAGACACCGAGTTTGAGGCAGCATTCAGCCTTATGGGATCATGTCATGTCACTATTTGGAGGAGGCCTCCTTAGATGACGAGGAGGAAGAGGAGGGCAAAGATAACAGGCTCCAGTCAGAACCAAAGGAGGTGGGCACTCCTGCATTGGAAGTACTGGAAGCAAAATTTAGATGGTCTCATGTAATTGTTGAAGACCAAGATCCATATGTTGAGCCACTACTTTCTTCCGAGGGTCATAATTGAAATGCCAGATGCCAAAGAGCAGGAAAAGACTTGGCTGGCCTTAAAAGGAACACACTGAAGTCATATAGTATATGTCGTTTTAAATGGATGTGTATTTTAACTAATGTTGTTCATCTGTTCATTGTTGTTGCTCCCTGCCTTGATTCATGCAGAGAGGCAAGTAAGGATTATTATTATTATTATTATTATTATTATTATTATTATTATTATTATTTAGCCCATAGTGCATTTTTACAGCTAGCTCTACATTAGCCCAGCCAAAGCCATTCCTTAACTGCAAACTACTGCTCCAAATTGCAAACCACGCTCTCTTCCATGCCAGCATTCTCTGAAGATGCCAAAGCCAAAGATGCTGGCAAAGCATCAGGAAAAACTCTTCTAGAACATGGCCACAGAGCCCGAAAAACCCACAAAAAGCTGTTCCAAAATCTATGTGTGACATCTTTTGATGTTCCTTGTTTGGTCACATTCTGAACTTTGGCTTGTTCCATGGGTTGATCTCAAAGTGGCATTTGACTGCATCTTGTGCTTTGAATTCCTCAGCCATACTTCTGCTCTTGCTGGATGTTCTCTTGAACTCTATGAACGCTCATCTGGCCACTTTCTGCTCTTAAATAGGACAATCCCTAATGCAACGGACCTCTTGATGCAGTCCTGGACAAATCCCGTACCAGGGAACAAGACCAACACCAACAATTGAAATTCACCCCCGTTTGAGGTCTCTGGCTCTCACCCAAATTCCTGATTCCTTGAAAGAGCCTGCAGAGGTAGAATGGATTTGTGAAAGTTCAGACAATAAGATCATGTCAACCCACTTTGTGATCTGCAGGTTCCCAGTATTATGACCCTAGGTTCCCTGTTCAAGCATCCCAAGTGACAGAACATCACAATCACCCAAACTCCTGTCACAATCCTTTTTCAAAGCCTAATAGAAATCCTTGCCACAAAGCTTAAATTGTAACTTGACACTCCGTCTTATATATTGCTTCTCTCTCTCTCTTTCTTTTCACTCTGGCATTTTATTCAGGGCTGTATCGCTCCTGCTTTCCTAAATAATTCAAGTCATCTCAGCAGCTTCCGAATTCACCTGTCTGACTACCGCTCATATCCGTGGCATGATAAATAACTCACTTTTTTCCAAGACGTAAAGCAAAGAGGAAAAGATGAACTGGGTCGTCCTTTTTGAATCACCCACAGACCCACCCTAAAAAGGGGAAATTACTGAATTGGTAAAGTCAAAGGTAGCAGAGGCTGGTGGTCCCCATATCAGTGGGGCAGTCAATCCAATACAGGTTTTAGGTGGGAGGTATCCAAGAAAAGGAACCCATTGGGTGAATATGTTTCAGCACCTTGGATGTTGTTGTTGTCATGTGCCTTCAAGTCATTTCTGGCTCATGGCAATCTTATCGATTGCCATGTTCTTGGCAATATTTATGTAGAGGGGGTTTGCCATTGCCATCCTCTGAGACGTATTTCCATGATCAACAGGGATTTGAATACTGTTCTCCAGAATCACAGTCCAGCACTCAAAGCACTACAACACACTGGCTCTCCCTCAATATGACACTCCTTCAAAGACTTAAACAGGGCTATCATGTCCCCTCTTAACAGTCTCTTCTCCAGGCTAAACATCCCCAGCTCCCTAAGTCTCTCCTCATAGGGCTTCATGGTTTCCAGACCCTTCACCATTTGGGTCATTCTCCTCTGGACACGCTCCAGCTTCTCATCATCCTTTTTGTAGTGTCCAAAACTGAACACAGTATCCCAGGCGAGGATTGACCAGAGCAGAATATCTGGGGAATAGGGTTTCATAGCTCTTTGAAAGGTTCAATTTAGACCCACCTTGGTGACGAGATCCATTGCACTTGCTGCAAGTGTGCACCTGGATCCAGCCCTTGGCGGTTGCAATTTCTGCTGCTACAAGTGCAGCCAAAACAGCTTCCCAATCTCATCAAAGGTTATTTTGTTTTTTGCCTTTCCCAACTTGCCGTTCCCTAATGATTGGTTTAGAAGCTACGTGTGTTATTTTTTGTATATATATATATATATATATATATATATATATATATATATATTGCAACAGGGCTTTGGATCCTAGCTTCTGATGAAGGATTGAAGTTGTCATAAATATTCCATTGAAGTGAGATGACTCATTTCTCTTTGAGTCTCGTTTGATTTCTGACCTATTTTTCCCCCAATGAACTGCAGAACCTTAATATATATGTGTGTGTGTGTGTGTTGTGTGTGTATATACAGTATATCGGTGATAACACAAAGAGCTGGGTGGAGACAGTCTGAGGTTACAGGAGGCGCTTACAAATCATCTAATTTGTTTGCCTGATTCCAGAAAGACGGATGCATTTGTACACACATCCTTCAGCCATAATGTTTGGGTTCGGCTCTTTGAACAAAGACCATAAATATCCAGATTCTCCGTAAACCAGACTTCACCGCAGCAACATGCCTCCAGATCTGATTGGACTATAACACCCATCATTCCCAGATTCACTTCTTTGGGTTACAGTATCTTAGGACAATGGGAGCATCTGGAGACCACTGGGTTGGGGAAAGCTCCTCCAGACTTTTTATTGGTCACTATCTAATGGTTGCACAATTTCATTTACCAGCTGCGTCCTTTCATTCAGGTTAATGGACTGACTCTTACTCCAAGGCTGCATCTACACTGCAGCATTAATGCTTAACTGCCATGGCTCCATGCTATGGGATTCTGGGCTTTGTAGTTTTGTGAGGTATTCAGGCCCCATTCCCACTTACAGCTAAATCACTGTGACTTAATTCTTTTGGGCTGCAGTCCTAAAGTCAGCTAAGTGGCTTAAACAGCATTGGTTTCAATAGGATTCCAGAAGCCTTTCTATGTATAGGATTAGAGCCTTATAAGCATCACTTTTATCAGCCGCATCTCAGTCCGCCTTTGTTCTCCCTGCATCCCAGGGTTTCTCTTAGACCAAACAAATGTCCTTGCTTTTCAGACAGATTAGTCATGAATAAATCTAGGTTAACTAAGAAGGCAAAGCAAATATGATGAGAGATTCACCAAATGATAGATCTGGGGGAAATCCACCACCCATTTGGGTCACACCATGCGTTTAAGGGGGTTAGACCCTCATTCGAAATGAACCTAAGGGCTAACTTGATCCTCTCAAAAAGGATGTTGAGAAGGTAGAGCATCTCCAGAGGAGAGCAACCAAAATGGTGAAGGGTCTGGAAACCATGAAGCCCTATGAGGAGAGACTTAGGGAGCTGGGGATGTTTAAGCCTGGAGAGAAGAGAAGGTTAAAAGGTGATATGATAGCCCTGTTTAAATATTTGAAGGGATGTCATATTGAGGAGGGAGCAAGCTTGTTTTCTGCTGCTCCAGAGAATAGGACCCAGATGCAAGAAAAGAGATTCCACCTCAACATTAGGAGGAATATCTGGACAGTAAGAGCTGTTTGGAGTTAAAAGTCTCCTTCTTTGGAGGCTTTTAAAGAGAGCCTTGATGGGTTAGGGTTGATTTTGAGTTCCTACATGGCAGAATAGGGTTGGATTGGATGGCCTTTGGGGGTCTCTTCCCACTCTAGGATTCTATGGGAGAGGCAAACCTCTTGGATCCAGTAAGAGTCTTTCAATGATCATCTTGAACATTAAAAAATAAACCAAATGAAGGAAAAAAAGGAACGTGTCAAAAGTCCCAGCTGCCCGTTTGGTTTGTCTGCAGCATGGTTTCATCGGCCTTTTGAAACATCCTGGCCCCTTTATCCGTTTAAGCTAGTTACATGTGCCTGGCATAAGCTCTCTCTCCCTGGACTGCTCAGGACAGTAATGCTTTTTGGAATGGCTCCTTCCTCCAGATGTTCGGGGCATTTAGCAAATGGACTATTCATTTATTTATTTTATGAAAAACCCACCGTGATGGTTTTACATTTAGCTTTGAATTAATGTGGATTGAGATGGAATGACTCTGTCCGTCTCTCCTCTCTTCAGCCTCGGATTTTGACACACACACACACACACACACACACACACACACACACATATAATATAAATATTTGTAAGAAAACAACAGCCCAATTCACAAATCAGTAGATCAATACTTGCATTGCAAGGGAGATGGAGAGACAGAAAGAAGAAAGTGAGAACGCTTCGCTGTCCTGCTGGTATCAGCCCTCTTGCGACTTAATCGGATTTTCAGAGAGAAGATGAAAATGGCCTGTTTTTATATCAGCTTCTAAACCACTTGCGGCTTCGCTCTGTTTTCCTTTCTCTCTTTCTCTTTGTATTGCTGCTGGTCATTTTGGTCCATCCGCCAAGAAGAGTAGCAAACTATCCTTAACTCTTGGCCAGGGGTTATTTATTCTCACATGCTGCATCTGCACTGCGGAAATAATGCACTTTGACGCCACTGTAGCTCCATCCTTTTGGAATCCTGAGATTTGTAGTAGACTTTGGCTACATCCACACTGCAGAAATAATCCATCTTCACACCACTTTAACTGCTATGGAATTTGGAAATTGTAGTTTTGTGAGCCATTTAGCCATCACTGTCAAGAGCGCTCTGGTGCCATAGCAAACTCAATTTCCCAGAATTTCATAGCATGGAGCCATGGCATTAGATGCGAAATAGAATTATTTCTGCAGTGTGGATGCAGCTGGAGAAGGCTACATAGCTCACAAAACCACAAATCCCGGAATTCCATAGCAGATGAACCAGTGTCAAACCCCATTATTTCTGCAGTGCAGACGCAGGCGAACTTAAATGAGTCATACAGACTCCATTCCACAGTTGTCCTTTTCCTTCTCCTGCTGCTGTGGTTTTTACCAGGCAAATATAATCTGGTTGGCTGGTTTCAGTAAATGAAATATTTAAAATCTAAGCTGTACTGAGCAAAGAGAGGGAGGCAGAGAGAATAGATGAGAAAAGGCCATGAAAAGCAAGATATCGCAAATGGAAAAAAAAAAACCAACCCCACTGGAGTCTAGTTCCCCGGATGCGCATCAAAATGACACATGATGTTCTTGTCCATATCGGACCTATTGGGAAGGACTGTTTTTAACAGAGCTACTTGCAAAAGCACATTTCTTGCACCTAAAAGGTCTAGTGGAGAGCTCTGTTCACAGCCCCACCACAGTTTTGCTTTCCCTTAGAAATCCCATTGCCTTTTAGTCTGATTGATATCGTACCCATAAATGTTTCTGGAAACACCAAGGAACCATCTATTACAGGTATTGGCCTCTAATAGATAAGCCTAAGGCTCAGCTTACCTTGAAAGGGTGGCCCCCATGGTTTCTTTTATTCATTTTTATTATTGATATCCTGGCCTGTGTCTGAAGATCTCAGGGCACCGTTTCCAAAAAATCAATTAAAAGAGTGTATGTGTGTGTGTGTGTGTGTGTGTGTGTGTGTGTGTGTGTGTGTGTATACCTGTATATATATATATAAAGACTAAAAGCACATTAAACCCTTTAACGCTTAAAAGCAAGACAATGCGAAACCAATCAAAACAGTTAACAATAATTTAAATCATACAAGATATGTGAATTTGGAATAATTAGCTAGGCTCCCACCTCAAAGGCTTTAATGAAAAGCCATGTTTTGACTCAGCACTGGATTGCAGCCTTGGTTAGTACTTGGATGGGAGACCGCAACAAATACCTGGTGCTGGAGGCTCTATTTCAGAGGAAGAAACTGACAAACCCACCTCTGAGTATTCCTTGCCTAGGAAAACCTTGTAAAATTCAAGGGGTCACCATAAGCTACCATTATATTCATGCAAATTCTGCTATTTGATTTTAGCTGTGCATGGTTTTGCGGCCGTCACATGAATATAATGAACAACCAGAACTAAATGAGATAGTAACATATGTACATGCATTACTTATGAAACACCAATTATTGCTAATGTGGGGGGAAATGCTCCTTAACTCAATGTCATGGACATGGAAGGAGGAAACGGGTGGAAAGCTTTCAAATGTATTTCAGGAATAGTTCTTGAATATTCAGGACGTTTGGAACAGACAGGGAAACAAGTATTGGAATAAAGACTAGATGCCTGCAAATCATTTGCGTCTATGTGCATGTTTGCAAAATTCAAGAAATGGGGGAAATGGAGAGAAATTGCAGAATTGTGGGCAGACGGTGGAGGTCTAGTTGCCTCTCCGAAACAGATCAGCAGCCATGTTAATATTTCTGGAAGACATATGGGATTGGGATGGGAAGGGAAAAAAGGGGCATGTGAGAGCCAGATCAAGATATTCCCCTTGGGCCGCCATCCTGAGAAACTGGCCCTCCTCTCCCTGATTTGGAATCTATTTCGAGGGTGGGAAAGAGAACAAGCCTGTTGCAATTGCCTAGCAACCTGTGTGTGTGTTATGTGTGTGTGTTGTGTGTGTGTGTTTCTCTCTCTTTCCCTTCTACTCCCCTCTTCCATAGAAAAGACCACAGGTGGGTCACAAGCTTGTCGGAAGCATCCATCCCATGGGAAGAGCGGCGACATGTTCACATCACAGCAAAGCTTTGGGCGTGTATTGGCTGGACCAATATTGCCCTGGGAAGACGACCAGAGATGGATGCCTGTCTTATGAATCCAACCAAGGCTCTCACATCCCTTTTTAGTCTTCCTCTTCCCCTACTACATGGCTGCCAGAAATTTTAACATGGTTTCAGATAAGCAACAAGGACTGCCGTCTGTCGGTAACTCTATTTGAGGAAGGAGCGATAGCCATGTCTCAAATTTTGCAGCCATGCACACAGGTGCAAGTGATTTGCAAGCAGCCTGGCCTTTATTCAAATACTCGCTGCCACATCCATTCCATTGGCCCTCTTTGCATGTCTGCCGTTGCCGTTCTTCAGCAAGGGAGGCTAAAAATAGGCACACAAACCAAGAGAGAGGGAAAAAGAGAGAGACTTCACAAGCTGTTTGATATCATGCATTTGGCTGAGAGCAGACTGAACACCACAATGGCAGTGTCAGGCACAGGCACCAGGCAACTGGGCAAGCGTGTGCGCACACATCCAAACAAATGCGTTCGCAAGACGTAATATGCAAGGACCTTACAGAGAAGCAGCTCTTTGCTAATTTCATTCTCCAAGGACTTAGCGGCGAGTTGATCCAAGCAATTTTCTGCTTGCTGTGTCTTTGAAAGATGCACCGTCTTTGAAGACTGTTTGCCGACTCTGACTTATTTTGCACAAAATCCACACGTGGCTTTTTGTTTTGTTTTATTTTATTTTTCTTGTGGGCAGGAAACAGCATCTTCAGTACAGAAAATAACATTATCTGCGCAGAAATGCTACTGTCTGCACAGAAAAGTGCTGTTTGCGGTATAAAACAAAAGCGTAGATTTTGCGCAAATGGCAAAAATTCTCATTAGTTCTTTATCAGATTACCTTATTCAAGTTCTTTCTGTGAGATGGAGTCCATTGTATTACAGTATATACCTGTTACAATAGTCACAATCTTGCCCTTTCCTTTGGCTGCCAAAGAGATAACACTTCCCTGTGTCGTCCGTTTATCGATTTCTTCAGGTTAAATTTCAAAGATGTTGAGATACACGAATAGAGTTTTGCTAAGGCTAGTGAAATTTTGTTCCAGTTATGGCACTCAGAGTGTTTTTTGCTAGTCACCGGATTTTACTTTAGAAGAGAAACTGCTTACGCACACAAACAATGTCAAAAGAGAAAGGATGCTTTGCAAAATCCTCCTGGGCAAGGTGCAAAGTTTTTGTACTCGCCTTAGTTGCAATGTGGTGGCTAAATGTGTGTGTGTGTGTGTGTGTTACTCTGGTCCCTTTCATCACATAGTAATTTCCCTGATGGTCTGCAGCCTCCATGGTTTGTCACACTTCTATAAAAGCACAAGGGAAGAAGATATCATGAGGTATGTCCTCCTCTCTGTGTGTCTTTCAAAGCTCAGGAGCGTAGGCGGCCAGAGTGGCTGCAATGATCCATAGCGATGGATGATGTGTAACAGACGATGGGAGGGAAACCCACAGATTTCTCAGCCATCTCTTAATGGTAATTTCAAAAAACATCAGTCCGAGGGGTTGGAACAGAATGGCCCATGGGGTCCTTCCTACTCTATGATTCCTAAAGTACCCTAAAAACAAGGCAGTGAAAAACCAGCAATGGTTTCTTGCATCATGGAGAGAAAATGTGGTTTGTTTCCAACAGCAACGGACAGGTTTCTATATGATAAGGAAGCACTAAAGTTCAGTGGCATGTCCAGTGGGGATTACTATGTCTGGAGTAGGCCAAAAGACAGGGCAAACAGGGCTACGCAAAGGTTTTCTGCAACCTGGAGCAGCCATGATGTTGGGGCCCTTTCCCTTCCAACAAGGGCCAAAAAGTCCAGGACCTGTGGCTGAATCTTCTTCTCCTTGGGTTTCCTTGCAGCACCTGGGTTTTCTTAATGGCCATTCAAGGTGTAATTCTTTGCTAAATTCATTCTCAAAGGAAGCAATGAGAAATGTTTAGCAACTTTTTTCCTGCTGTGGGAAAGTCTTTGCAACCTGTGCATTTTTAAACACTAGCACCTGTGCCGCGCAAAACTGGCACATTGCACAGAAAGCACAGAAAATGATGTTTTGGTGTAGAAATATAATTTTCTTATCAGATGATGTTATCTGTGCATGCAGACTCTTTTCTCTTCTACGCATGCAACCTTTGTGCAAAATGAGTTCCAAGCTGCAAAGGATCTTGTCAATCCAGGACTCTTCTCCTCAAGATTTCCCAAACTATGGTCCTCCAGGTGTTTTGGACTTCAACTCCCAGAAGCCCCAGCCACCTTGGCCAACTGTCAGGAATTCTGGGAGCTGAAGTGAGAAATATCTGGAAGGCCAAAACCTGGGGCAGCTCTCCTTGTTGCTAGCAAGAGACAAGATTGGGAGGAGAAGCCATTGCTTTGTATGGAAAGTCTCACCAAATGATGGAACAGAGTGGGAAAGGTAACAAAAGCTGAAATTACTGTAGCATCTTTTGCTTGCGAAATATTGATCAGTTAGTTGCAAATGCAAGTTCTCTTTAAATGCAAGATGGGTAGCTGGATCCTGGATGGCATTTGGGCATCAGACAGATGGCATGTCTTGTTAAATCCCCTATGTTTTTTCCATTTCCTTTCTTTTGTAAAATAAAAATGAGAAGGTCCATGTTCACTCTTATCTTTCTAAAGAATTTCTACCACTTGGTTTCCAAGGAAACTAGGGAGGGCATATGTGTTGGATATGCACTGGACTATTTACCGGGAGGCAGGAGAAAATGGTACATCCAACACCTGGGTGTGGCAATGCATGTGCACACACACACACACACACACACATACATATATATATATATGTCTTGTTTAATTTTTTATTTTACTTCCGCTACTATTTTAAGCTACTATCCAAAAGGCCCTGGCTGCTGCCACATGCGCTTAGACATGCAAACTACCAACTACTGAGTACAAATGCTGTTTCCTCTAACATCGCCGATGCTAGGCTTTTCCCCCCTCTCGATATAAGATATGGAAATATGAGCTATTTTTCTCAGCCTTCCTTGTGACATACATTTTCCTCTTTCTTTCCCAGCCTGACCTTAGCAAAGCGCTTGCTGGTAATCTTCCTTTATCACTACTTCAGCTGGCATTGCTCTCTCAAGCGGTGCCCCTTCTTACTAAATAACACGAAAATCCATAGTGTTTTTGTGAGTGTTTTGGCCTCTGTATCATCTTATGTGGCCTCATAGCCTGAAAAACCCACAAATGGATGCGGGCCATGAAAGCCTATGTGCGCAAATGTTAGGGTTTTATACAATTCCTAGTATCACAGAATGGTTGCTGAGGAGTCTGAGACTGATAAACCCTTCTGCCCATGAGCTTTTCTAATATCTGATTCACATTGGGATTCACATAAGATGATACACTTGGCTCTCCTTATCCACTGATTTTTTTATCCACGGATTCAAGCATCCATGGCTTGAAATATTCCAAAAAAGTAAAAATTCCAAGAAGCAAACCTTAATTTTGCCATTTGACATAAAGGACACCATTTTGCTCTGCCATTATATTTAATGGGACTTGAGCATCCATGGATTTTGTTTTCCACGGGGGATCCTGGAACCGAACCCCAGCAGATATCAAGGGCTCACTGTACAAACAGTACAAACAATAGGCATTATATATTGCTTCGTTTTCTTCTTCAGATGAGGGTTCTTCAGGGTCCTCCATGTGCCAATGCTGAGGGACAAGGAAAGGAGGTAAAAACCATTTGCAAGGAAAGCAACTGTCATGTTTTGCTTTCTGGATAAATAACGTGAAGTTGAAATGAGTTTCCCTTGTCCTCATGAACACAGAACTCTTCTTTATCCTTGAGAAGTTGCTATGAGTTACAAATGGCTTCGTCTCCATCAGTATGCTATGAATGGGGTATATGTCTGTGTGTGCATGTCTTTATTTGCAATGCAAGGCTACGAAGGGCTGCTCCCCCATCACCAGGAAACAATTGGATCCAAGGAACCATCACTTTATGCAGAATTGGAACTATGCCTTCCGGAGCTGTCTAAGTATTCGAAGGCTTTTACGGTTGGCATCCATGGTTTTTTGTGGTTTTTTTGGGCTATGCGGCCATGTTCTAGAAGAGTTTGTTCCTGACGTTTCACCAGCATCTCTGGCTTTGGCATCACGCACAGATGTAGGATGGGTGATAGCGTGGGTTATTTTGGAGGGGAAAAAATGCGATCGGGGCAAACGTAGTGGGAACCATGCTCCGCTGTCGAATCGATTCAGATGGCACACCGATTTATCTGTACGTGGGAATGAGGCCTTGATGTTTAGGGAGTTGTCCAAGTGAAAAACTGGAACCTTTATTCAAAATATGTTGCAGCCTATCTTGTGTGTGTGTGTGTGTGTGTGTGTGTGTATTATATCTTCACTCTAAGCAAATGTCTCCACTTAGTTCTTTTAATACACTACTCTTAAGCACCCTTGCAAATCAGTCCTCTCGGTCTCAATGGGCCTTCTTAGCCAAAAACTCTCAAAACTCTTCCTCCTGACTTGAACTCATAAGGCAAGCAAATATTATTGATGCTCACACAATGCCCCAAGCCACGAAACATGGCTCAACATGTTCCCCAGGGAAATCATGATCCCACTTGGATTGGATGGCGGGGAGAGTAAATGCGGCCTCTCTCTTCATAAACACCATAAGCAGATAAACAAGCTCCCGGCCCCAAGCCCTTTGAGAATGGTCACCAATCCTCTTTTGCTAGAAATGGGATTGGAAATATGGTAATCTCCTAAATGGTCCTGCCTGCCGATGAGTTGATAAACATAACTGCTTTTTATTATCGTGATGAGGTCAAGGGAATGTGCATAATCCCAGCCCAACTGTTCCTAGCAGGCAAAAGAGTCCTCTTTCCTTCGCATTGTATACACACGCACACACCTTGCACCCTCCTGTTTTCAGAGCATAACATTTGCGCGGATGTGAGAGATTCCATGGTGTCCCTCAGCAGGTTGCATAATGTTACCAAGGTTACAATCCAAAGCATGCTTCCCAGTTGGAGGGAAACCTTCCTTGACTCTGGGTCCCCGGGGGTGCGCTTTCTGAGCAAACGTGTGAAATCTGGCTGGAGAAAGTGCAAGGAAACAGAGCATGATGTGCGCGCACATATCCCTGCCATTTTTCCAGGGCCGAGATCTTGTTGAAGGCCAGCAGAGAGGAAAGCCACAGCAGCACAGGATCATCGCAGCATGCCGTGGCGCAAGTGGCGACTTTGACTTGCACAACTGCATTGTGGATGCCTCTTTCCTTTAGTGATAGGAAAGATTGAAATATCAGTTACCCAATGCCTATTTGCATTTTTAAAAAGGTCTTTATGTTCCAGTGGAAGGAGAGGAGAGAGCTGGCTATCCTATCCTATCCTCACCTCCTGTGACCAGTTGCATGAGCAGTTGGATGCAAAAGGATCATGGCCAGAGTACTGTATATACTCATGTATAAGTCTAGAAATTTAGGTCAAAAATTGACCCAAAACGCCTAAATCGATTTATCCATGGGTGAATGTAAGTATCTTAATCCTAACTCTTATTTAAAAGAAGTGAAAGGCAAGAGTATAATCTGTCCTGGAAGCACTGACCCTCTCTATTCTCTCATTCATCCAGCCTTAGGAGTGAGTGCAAAGAGTTATATCTGCTGGAATTTTGTAAGTTCTTTGACATTGTTTTGTTTTGCTTCATCCTTTAGATCCTTTGCTATATGCCCCTAAGTTTTACCCTCAACTTATCCAGGGGTCATAGCAAAATCTATAATTTTGGCCCCAAAACTTGCCCTCGACTTATACATGAGGTCAACTTATAGTCGAGTATATATGGTAAGTCTATAGTAGGCTCTGGTGTTACATCAGGGATGGGCATAGTATGGTCTCTGGAGCTTGCCTTTGTGGACTTTGAATCCCTTTACCTGTCCCCTAAAGTCCTCTCTAAAATGTCTCCCCCACAACCAATTTTTTGGGGGGGACAATTTGGAGTCAGTTTGTTTCAGATCAGAGAAAGGCCCAAGGGAGGGCAAAAACACGAATGAGACACTCCACATCCCTTAGATGGAATGGGGGGGGGGGGGGGAAATTTTGGGGGGGGTTTGCAGGGGGTGCAGTGGGTACGCAGCCTCTCTCCAAGGTTTTCCCCAACCTGCAAGAGTTGCTCTGTCCTCCTTCAACGGTACACATGGCAGGTGACAAGAACCGCGCCAAAAGAGATGTAACAACAGAGCCAGCGGTGTTGACAAGCCTGATGCTATCTGGGGCAAGCTGTGTGGTTATCATTGACATAAACTAGCAACAACATAAAATAATAATGATTTGTCTTTCTTTTTCTCTTTTTTTAGTACTCAGATTTCACAATTGTTTGAAGAGAAAAAGAACTCAGAGGTTGAATCGAAGTATTTGAAACAGAATACAGTGGGACTGAGGTTTGGTTCCAGGACCTTCATGGATATCAAAATCCGTGGATGCTCAAGTCCCATGAAATACAATGGCAAAGTAAAATGGTGCCCCTTACATAAAATGGCAAAATCAAGGTCTGCTTTTTGGAATTTATACTTTTTTGGAATATTTTCAAGTCATGGATGCTTGAGTCAGTAAATAAAGAATCCATGGATACAGAGGACCAACTCTATGTATCACTTTTGGAGACTTAGGGGCTGTACAGACCGGTGGGAAAGGTCGGCCTGGGGGCGGAGTCAGGGTGTGGCGTCCACATGGTGCATGCCTCGAGTCCACCTCCAGGCCAGTGTGATGCTGTGCACCACACCACACGGTGCACGGCATCATGGCACTCCTCTGGCGCTGCATCTATCATTTTCAGTGGGGTCACTTCTGGGGAGGGAAAGACTCAGCCTTCCCTCTGAAATATCACCCATCCTTTACAGCAGTGAAGGTTCAGACTATGCTGTGGGGAATATTTAAAAAAGGATCATTGCCATTGTGAAAGGTCAGGCTGGATGCTAGTGTCGGTGATATAGGTTTGCCGCAGGATCACCATAAATCGGAAATGACTCGAAAGCACCCGATGCCACACCGCCTGACCCTTCCAAAGGTCCCACAGCTAATTCCGGGCTTTCCTTCATTGCAAGACAGGCTCTGTGGCCAGATCAGACGACCATCCTGATGGGATTTATGCTTCTTTCCTAGAAAGACCGTCCTGTTCTTTGAGTCTTTTGTTTGCTTATTTGTTTAGCAGAGTAAAATTAATCATCTGCAAGCCCCATGGCCAAGGTTAAACAGCTATTAATAACTTCTGGAACAGACAGCTGGGGAAAGAAAGGAAGTACTTTCTGCCACATCTGTTGCATGCGCTCTCATGGCAGCTACACTATGAGAAAGGATGCACTGAAAGCAGTGGCAGCTGGTGGTGGCTTCCACGTCACTGCTCTGGGCTTTAGTGTGAACTTTAAAGGGGTATCCCCCCCAGGGGCTCAACCCAATCCCCATCCAAGGTTTTATGTTAGATTATTCATTCCTATATAGAAAAATGAAAATATTACAGTACAGTGGGCACTTGGTATTCACTTGGGGTTTCGTTCCAAGACCCCCTGTGGATACCAAAATCCTGTAAGTGGGACTCATATATAAGTTGAGGACATGTTTGGAGGCCAAAATGAAAGACTTTTATACAAGTCAACAGTAAAGCTTAAGGGCTATCCACACTCTTTTGGTTCTGCGTCATGTAACCGCGTGCCGTGTGAAGTGGCGTGCAGTGTCACACTGGCCTGGGGACGGAGTTGGGGCATGCGTCATGTGGACAGCACACCCCGACTCTGCAAAGTCTCTAGTGGGTTGAAGGAGATCCCTCTGGCAGCTGAGGATCAGGGAGAATGCAGCCTAATGCAGTGAGATGGGCTTCTGCGCAGTGAATGAAATTGCTGGGGACATTAAAAGGAGGTGTTTCTAAGTCTCAGATGTTTGACTCTGAATTCTCAGGTCCTGGAATATGCCTGATCTGGAAACAGTGGTGTCACCAAGTGGGTGCAAGCGGTGCGGACCTCACCAGGTGACATCCCAGAAAGAGGGGTGACACTGGTTGAGCCGCCAAAGGTGGGAACACCACTGACTGGAAAGCCTACTCACCATTGACTACATTAGTTGAGTTTGGATGGGATCTGCAGTCAAAACACTTTGGGAAGCATTACTCAGGAAACAAACACAGACCTTGGCTTGTTTTTAGCTCTCAAGTGGCTGTGATGTGATGCCTGCCTGAACAGAAACACCTACTGCAGCCCACCGCACCGATCCGTCCGACAGGCAGAAACATCTTTCAATGTGGCTTGTCGTTCATGACAAACAGGGTGTGTTCCCTCATCTCTGACAAAGGTGAAGCAGGCTGCAAGATGGAAAGAGCTGCTTAATGCCAGCTGAAATGTTGACATTTTCTGAAAATGCATATCTCAACAGCAGCAAATTATTAAGCCGCTCACTGATCCTTTGCTTGCACATGAACCTCTTAGCTTGGCTTTCCGGCAAGAAGTCAAAGGCTAGTGATGATTATGTCCCCAAATGGCCAAAAATAAAGACAGTGTGATACTAGAAGTGCGCGAGGAGCTAGCAGCAGCTTCTGTTGATCGGAGAGAAAAGAAGGGAGGGGGAAAGACACAGAAGAGAGGAATTGCTGGGGGTTTGGAAATGCATTTGAGGCCTGTGTGAATGGGGAGAGTAAGGACATAGAGACAGCCTTATATTTCTTACTAGGAAAAGGAGATGGTAGATGTTCTCAAGCAAAGAAAGGGTGAACTGTTAACATAGCTAGGAGCAAGGTGCTGCTATGGCTTCACCCAGCTGCTTTTCAGTGCGCAGCTTCTGCAGTGCGCTCAAGCACACGCCCTTCGACAGATTGTGGTGGGGAAGAGAGCGGAAAAAGCATGGCTGGGGTGGGGTGGGGGGAGAGAAAAAGACCTTGGTTCATTTTGCTGCCAGACCCATCATTTCTCTAAGTCAGCTTACCAAAGCTATTTACTATATTAATGCTTGCAACATGGTCCCTTCCCTCTTCCTGCCCTCCCACTCCCTGATGTGTCCCTGGCACACATGCCAAAAGGACATGCCCATGTGCGCACACACACGTTGATTGGAGGAGATTAGTCCTCCATGTGGAGGTCCAAGCCCACATCTCTAGGCTTGGCATCGTATTGTCTGATATTGGTAAAGGCAGATACACAGGGGTCCCAAGATGCATGGAAATCTATGCCAGAAACTTCTCACTGACATACATCCGCTGTCAAATATGACAGTTGTGACACATCATTCCCTTCTTTTTGTGTGTGTGTGAAATAAGACCTTCCCCCAATTTTCTTAAACCTTCTACGCATTTCCCAGAATCAGGGAGTCTAGGGCTACTACCTGTAATTGTGCAGTTTGGCACCGCTTTAACTGTGATGGCTCTGTCCTGTGCAATCCTGGGATTTGTAGTTTGTTATGGCAGCAGAGCTCCCTGAAATCAAAGGCTAAACAGCTCACAGGCCTACACATCCCAGAATTCCACAGCATTGAGCCAGGGCAGTTAAAGCAGTGTCAAACTGCATTAATTCTGCAACGTAGATGCAGCCCCAGACACTTGGAGCTTAACTTTAAATATCTTCATGTTTCTTTCATTGGCCAGAGAGGAAGAGAGAGACTGAGAGCCAAGAAGGGCAATAAAGATGGAGCCACTCTGAGCCTTGGAATTAATGCGGTTTGAGACCACTTTAACTGTCATGGCACCATCCCATGGAATCTTGGGATTTGTAGTTTGTTGTGACACCACCTAGAATAATTAATTTGTTAAAGTGTAGGGTTAACCTTGGTATTAATTGCATTGGGGAGAGGGGCAAATCTAACTAATTAATAATTACCATACACTTTATAAACTGCGTAGTACATCGGTAAGCAGTATAGAAGTGTACTTGCTATTGCTAATTTAAAGGATTAATGAATGACCACCACCACCCAGTTGAAATATCCTTTCCACCGAAGGCAAGAAAAATGTGCAAGTTTTCTCCGATTCAAAACCTGGCTGCTGCTAAGATCACTACGTCAGCATTGCCTTTCTGCGTCTAAAATTGTGCATTGTTCTTGAAGATGAAGTTGAGCAGCTGTCTTTTTGATCCAGGCATCGAAATGATGACTGAGACACACAGGGCAAGTCCAGGCGCTCTCTAAATATGATACTGTGACATACCTCCATCACAAAAGGCCATAGGACAAATGGCCAGAGGATGGGGCTACAGCATGTTCAGTAAGGAAAGCTGTCAAGATTGGGGCCTACCCTATATCTGCCCCCAATTTGGCAGAGACAGTCCCACTACCTTTTAAACTGGATCGCAAATCAGTTTGAACCGATTCAAATGACCCAGGTTCTTGAACCGATTTGCTGAAGCGATATGGAGAGGGGAGCCATGCGCAAGACCCATTTAACCCACGTCTTTTTTGTCGCTGATTTTTTCTACATCTTTTTGGTTAAATCGGTTCTGCACAAGTGTGAACCAGATGTGGATCGGAATCTATTTAACTTTGCCCTTCGACCGGCTGGAGCGGGTCCATTTTGAATCGATTCATTCGTGAATGTGAAACACAAGTGGGTTATTTTACAGGAAAAAATGCAATTGGGGCAAATGTAGTGTGAACCATGCTCCGCTGTCAAATCGATCCATCGATTCGGATTGCAAGCCAATTTATTTGTACGTGGGAATGAGGCCCCAGTTCACCCTCAATTACCCCACTTTTTCAGTTGTTCTTAAATGCCTCTTCTCCTCTGCTTTCCCCCTTTGTCCTCAGCTCACTTCAATTGCTGCAAACTGAGTTCAGTGGCCGAGGCACAAGGTCCATGGAGTCAAAATGAAGGAGCATATCCACAACTGATGCCAGAACAAACAGGAGTCAGAGCAGGCGCAAGCCTTATTTGGGAATTCGGGAAAAGGAAAGCGGGTTTTGGCACGGTCCGAAGGGGCCATGCCACTGCTTTAGATCGCCAGGCAAGATTGTCCTGTCCTGTCACGGTTTTAATGTTTAATGTTCTCCTGCTCTTTAATTTTAATTTTTATGCTGACCTCAAATTTTTATTGTATGGTTGGAGAGTTTTGTGCAATTCTTTTCAGTATCTTTATTGTACCTTGCCTCAGGCACCTGGTAGGGGTGGAGGATGTGATTTATGCAAGAAAGAAAGAAAGAAAGAAAGGATAGATGGAAAGAAAGAAATGATGGAAAGAAGGGAGGGAGGGAGCCTTGACATTTTCCAGAATAAGCAAAAGAACCAATGGATTCCAATTATAAGAAAAGGGATTCAATACAAATCTCAGTAGGAGCATATAGTAGCATAGGCTGCTTCTGCACAGCAGAAATAATCCAATTTGGCAGGCCTTTAACTCCCATGGCTCAGTGCTATGGCATTCTGGGAATTGTGGTTTGTTGTGGCACCAGAGGTCCCTGACAGAGAAGGCTATGTATCTCACATAACTCCAAATCCCAAAAGTCATAGTATATGATTGAGCCACAACAGTTAAAGCTGTATCAAACTGGATTGTTTCTGCAGAGTGGATGCAGCCATTGCATTCTGTCAAGGGAAGCATCAATGCCACTTTGATCAGACCTCACCTGCTGAAATTCCTTTTTTTAGAATACCCAACTAGTAGGCCACAAGTTGAACATGAGTCAACAGGGTGATGCAGCAGCTATAAAAGCCAACACAATGCGAATCCAGGCTGCAGTTCTAGGAAGCATACTGTAGTGTCTAGATCGAGGGAAGTAATAGTACCTCTCTATTCTGGTTTGGTCAGGCCTCACTTGGAATAATCCTGTGTCCAGTTCTAGGCAACGCAATTCAAAAAGGATGCTGAAAAGCTGGAGCGTGTCCAAAGGAGGGCGACTGAAATGGTGAAAGGTATGGAAACCATGTCTTATGAGGAGAGACTTAGGGAGCTGGGGATGTTTAGCCTGGAGAAGAGAAGGTTAAGAGGTGATATGATAACCCTGTTTAAATATTTGAAGGGGTGTCATACTGAAGATGGAGCATTTTGTTTTCTGCAGCTCGAGAGAACAGGACCCAGACCAATGGATTCAAGCTACAGAAGAAGAGATTGCAACTAAACATTAGGAAGAACATCCTGACTGTAAGAGCTGTTTGACGGTGGAAGGTGATGCCTCCTTCTTTGGAGGTTTATAAACAGAGGATGGAGGGTTAGGGATGCTTTGATGGAGTATTCCTGCATGGCAGAATGGGGTTGGATTGGATGGCCTTTGGGGTCCCTTACAGCTCTAGGATTGTATGATGAAAGGTTGGAGAGCCCAATTTTCAATGTGGTGAACTTGAGTTTGGGTTGAGTCCTCTAAGGTCCCAAGGCAAGGTAATGATAGATGTAACCTCTGATAGATGTCCAATCCTGATCTTAGTGAAAAGGAAAAAAATAGAGGAGAAATTAAGCTCAGCTGACCCAGGAGAAGAGTCCTTTTCACCTGCGGTGGTCCCTGAGAGGCGATGCGCAGTTTGTCCTTCATGCAAAATGCATGTGCGACACGCCACATATTAGTAAGTTTGCAAAGGGAGAAGGCAGCTTTGCAAACGCAGCCCCGAACAGATGGCAGCTCTCTATACAATGCCTCAAAAGGCTACTTTGAAAAGTAAATAGCAACAAATGCGGCAGTGCACAATGCAACGTCAAAATCTCACTCTTGTGCAAACCGTTCTCCGGAGGCAGCTGACATGTTTTTCAGACTTGGGGGTTGGAGCTGGGAGACTAGGAAACCCTACAAATCCCAGGATTCTATAGGATGGGCCCATGCCTGCTAATGCAGTGTCAAACTGCATTATTTCTGCAGTGCAGCTGCAGTGGCTATGTATCTGGCTGAAAACACTTACATGATTTCCATTTTGCCAATGAGGGTTTGGCTTTGAAGGACTGAGTTCAAGGACCAAGTTGTAATTTGGCACATGAAACTGTCATTTGGCACTAATGGGTTGGTTAATGAAACCCAGAAGCCAGAGTGAGCCCTGATGAAAGAAAGATTTCTATTTTAACTCTGCATCTCTGAAGCCCTTTCATTTCTAGCCGTTTCATCTCCAGCTCGCCCTTTCCTCTTGTAATGCATGGCACATCTGGATCCTTGCTCATGACTGCACATTTGGGATGATGCATGCAGAGAAAAGGGGTGAGGATGGAATATGTAGGATGGGTAAACACCCCTTTATATGGGCCATAAAAAATATCATCAAGATTGCATGCTTACGATTTATTCAAGACTCTTCTTTGGGCATTTCAGAATTTGGGGTGATGGAGGAAGGGGACGGAAAAGTCCCAGATCTATCCTGGGCAGCATCTACACTGTAGAAATAATACAGTTTGACACCACTTTAAGTGCTGTAGCTCCATCCCATGGAATGTGGGATTTGTGCTTTTATAAGGTCTTTAGTCATCTCTGCCAAAGAAAATATCTT
>NC_056529.1:3759519-3781825 GCF_019175285.1 Sceloporus undulatus | reverse complement strand
AAAAAACAAAAAATCCAAACACAACACCCCACTGGAGTCTTAGTTCCCCCGGTGATGCGCATTCAAAAATGACAACATGTGAGTTCTGCTCCCATATCGGACCTTTTGGGTAAGGGGACTTAACTGTTTTTTAACAGAGTACTTGCCAAAAAAGAACAATTTCTTTCACTAAAAAAGGTCTAGTGGAGAGGATCTGTCTTCAACCGCCACCACAGTTTTGGCTTTCCCTTAGGACATCCATTGCCTTTTTAGTCTTGATTGATTTATCGTTACCCATAAATGTTTTTTGGGAAACACCAAGGAAACCATCTATTACAGGGTTAAATTGGGCTTAATAGTAAGGCCTCATGCTCAGGCTATTACCTTGAAGGGGGTGGCCCCCCATGGTTTCTTTTATTCATTTTCATTAATTGAATGCTGGCCTGTGTCTGAAGATCTTAGGGGCACCGTTTCCAAACAACAATCAATTAGAATCGAAGAGTGTTATGTGTGTTTGTTGGTGTGTGTGTTGTGTTGTGTGTGTATATATACCTGTTATATACAAATTCTAAAGACCTAAAAGCACCATTTAAAAAACCCCTTTAACGGCTTCAAAAAAGCAAGTACAATGCGAAAACCAATCAAAAACAGTTTAACAATAATTTTTTTCAATAATACAAGATATGTGAATTGGAATTAAAATAAAATAATTAGCTAGGCTCCCCAACCTCAAAGGGCTTTAATTAATGGAAAAAGCCCCATTTGCCGCTGTTTTGACTCTACTCAGCCACTTGGATTGGGGCAGGGCCTGTTAGTCCTTGGATGGGGGAGACGGACCGCCAACAAATTACTGGTGCTGGCGGCTCTATTCAAGAGGACGGAAAATGAACAAAAAAAACCCACCCTCTGAGTATTTTCCTTGCCTCGGGAAAAAAACCTTTGTTAAAAAATTCAAAGGGGTCACATAAAAATAACCTAAGCTCCCTTATATTCATGCAAATTCTGCTATTTGATTTAGCTGTGCATGGGTTTTTTTTTGCGGGCCGTCGCATGATATTAATGAAACAACCAGAACTCTAAATGAGGGATTAGTAACATTATTGCACCATGCAATTACACCAAATTATTTGGCTAAATGTGAGGGGGGAAATGCTCTTAAACTCCATGTCATGGACATGGAAGGAGGAAACGGGTGGGGGGAAAAGCTTCAAATATGTATTTCAGGAACTACGTTTCTTGGGGCATAATTAAGGACGTTTGGGAACAAAAAAACAGACCAGGGGGGAAAACACGTATTGGAAAATACAGACTCCCGGTAGTGCCTGCACATATTTGCGTCTATGTGGCATGTTTGCAAAACATTTCAAGAAAAAAAAAATTGGAGGAAATGGGAGAGAAACTTGCCCAGAAAAAGAAATGTGGGCAGCGGTGGAGGTCTAGTTGCTCTCGAAAAAACAGGTATCAGCAGGCATTGTTAAACCTTTCTGGAGACCTATGGATTGGGATGGGAAGGTGGGGAAAAAAAGGGGCCATCAAAAACAAACAGGGGCATGTGAGAGCCAGATCAAAGATTATCCCCTTGGGCCGCCATCCTGAGCCGACCCAAAACTGGCCTCCTCTCCCTGGATTTGGAATATATTCGAGGTTGGGAAAAGAGGAACCACGCCTGTTGCAATTGCCTAGCAAAACCTGTGTGTTGTTGTTCTGTGGATTTGTGTGTTGTTGTGGTGTGTGTTTCTCTCTCTTTCCCTTCTTAACTCCCCTCTTCATAGGATAGAAAAGGAACCCACCGGTGGGTCCCCACAGCTTGTCGGGAAGCAATCATCCCCATTGGGAAGGAGCGGCGGACATGTTTCACATCACAGGCACAGCTTTGGGGCGTGATTGGCTGGCCCAAGTTATTGGGCCCCTGGGAAGACGACCAGAGATGGCGGCCATGTCTATGAATCCAACAGGCTCTCCACAATCCCCTTTTTAGGTCTTCCTCTTCCCCTACTACATGGCTGGCCAGAAATTTTAACATGGGTTTCAGATAAGCAACAACCACGGAACTTGCCGTTTCTGTCGGTTAAACTCTATTTTGAGGAAGGAGGCGATAGGCCAGTGCATGTTTCTCAAATTTTGCAGCCATGCACAAACAGGCGCAAGTTGATTTTGCAAGCAGGGCCTGGGCCTTTATTCAAATACTCGCTGCCAAACATTTTCCATTACATTTGGCCCCTCTTTTGCATGTTCTGCCGTTGGGCCGGTTCTTCAGCAAGTGAGGGCTAAACAATAGGCACACCAAAACCAGTTGAGAGAGGGGAAAAAAAAAAAAAGGAGAGGAGACAGAGACTTCACAAAGTGTTGATATTCATTTTTGGGCATTTTGGGCTGACGAGCCGACTGAACAACCACAATGGCAATTTTGTCAAGGCGCAGGCACCAGGGCAAAAAACTGGGCAAGCGTTTGCGGTGGCGGCGCACATCAAACCCAAAACATCGTTCGAAAGCACCGTTAAACGCCCAAGGGGGACCTTACAGAGAAGCGGCCCTCCTTTGTTAAATTTCATTCTCCCAGACCTCTTTAGCGGGCGGAGTTTGATCCAAGCAACTTTTCTGCTTGCTTGGCTGTTCCTTTGAAAAGGATTGCACCGTCTTTGAAAGACTGTTTGCGGAACTCGGGATCTTGGGACTTAATTTCACCCCCCATCCACACGTTTGTGCTTTTGTTTTTGTTTTATTTTATTGTTCTTTGTGCTGGCAGGGAAAACAGCATCTTCAGTACAGAAAAATACATTATCTGCGCAAAATGAAAAGAAAATGCTACTGTCTGCACCGAAAACGTGCCTGTTTGCAGTAATAAACACAAAAGCGTTTTAGATTTAGATTTTGCCGGCAAATGGGGCAAAATTCTCATTAGTCTTTAATCAAATTACCTTCTTCACGTTTCTTTCTGTGAGATGAAGTCCATTGTATTAACAGTATATACCTGTTACAAGAGGTCCCCATCTTGCCCTTTTCCTTTGGCCTGCCAAAGAGCGATGGGATAACATTCCCTGTGTCGTCCCGTTTATCGACTTCTCAGGTTTAAAATTCAAAAAGATGTTGAGATACACCGCATAGCAATTTTTGCTAAGGGGCTAGTGGGAAATTTTGTTCCAGTTATTGGCACTCCTCAGGAGATGTTTTTTCGCTAGGGTTCCCGGATTTTAACTTTAGAAGAAGAGAGCACTGCTTCCGGCACCCAAAAACAATGTTCCAAAGAGAAAGGGATGCTTTGCAAAAATCCTTCATGGCGCAAGGTTGGCACAGTTTTTGTACTCGCCTTAGGTTTGCAAAACCATTTTGTGTGGTGGCCTAAAATTGTGTGTGTGTGTGTGTGTTAAACTTCTGCGGTCCTGTCCTCACATAGGGTAATTTCCTGATGGTCTGGCAGCCTCCATTGTTTGTCACACTTCCCTTATAAAAGCAAACAAGGGAAGAAGATAGATATCATGGAGGTATGTTCCTCCTCTCTGTGTGCTTTCAAAGGCTCAGGTGAGGATGGTAGGCGGCGCCAGAGGGTTGGGCTGCAATGATCATTAGCGATTGGATGATGTGTCACCAGACGATTGGCCGAGGAAAAACCCCACAGATTTCCTCAGCATGTCTCTTTAAGTTTAATTTTTCAAAAAACATCAGTCCGATGAGGGGTTGGAAAAAACAGAGAAAATGGGCCCATGGGGTCCCTTTCCTACTTATGATTCCTCTAAAGTACCCTTTACAACCAGGCAGTGAAAAAAACAGGGCAATTGTCTTGCCAATTGGAGAGGGATAACACTAGTTGTGGTTTTTTTCCAACAGGCCAAAACCAGGGGACAGGTTTCTATTATGATTGTAAGGAAACGCCCTTAAAAAGTTCAGTGCTGTACCCAGTGGGGATTACTATGTCTGGAGGGTAGGCCAAAAATGACAGGGGGCACAAACCGGGCTTACGGGCAACAGGTTTCTGCAAACACTGGAGCAGCCATGATGTTGGGGGGCCCTGTTCCCTTTCCAAAAGGGGCCACAAAAGTTCCAGGACCTGTGGCGAATTTCTTCTCCTTGGGTTTCCCTTGCCGCAAACTGGGTTTTTCTTTCCAGGGCCATTCAAGGGTGAATTTTCTTTGCTAAATTTCATTCTCAAAAGGGAAGCAATGAGCACTGTTTAGCAACCTTTTTCCTGCTGTGGGGAAAAGTCTTTGCAAACCTGTGGCATTTTTAAAAACACTAGCCACCTGTGCCGCGCAAAAACACTGGCACATTGCACAAGAAGACGCACAAGAAAATGATGTTTGGTTGTAGGGAAATCTAATAATTTCTTTATTCAGTGATGTTTGGTATTCTGTGCAGCAGGACTTCTTTTCTCTTCTACGCAAAGCAAACTTCTTGCAAAAATGATTTTTCCAATCTGCAAAGGATCTGGTCAATCCAGGGACTCTTTCCTCAAGATTTCCCAAAACTTGGTTCTCCAGGTGTTTTGGACCTTCAACTCCCAGGAAGGCCCCAGCCACCTGGCCAAACTGTCAGGAATCTGGCGAGCTTGAAAGTGGAGAAAATATCTGGAAAGGCCAAAAAAACCTGGGGCACGTCTCCTTGTTTGCTAGCCCAAGAGACAAAGATTGGGGGAGAGCCATTTGCTTTGTATGAAAAGTCTTCACAAATTGATGGACCAGGACGTGGGGAAAAAGGTAACAAAAAGCTGAAAATTAACTGTTAGGCATCTTTGCTTGCGGGGGAAACTATTGATCAGTAGGTTTGCAAATGCAAGTTTCTTTACAAATGCCAAGATTTTGGAGTAGCTGGACTTCCTGGGATTGCATTTGGGCATCAGACGGATGGCATGTCTTGTTTAAATCCCCTATGTTTTTTCCATTTCCTTTCTTTTGGTCAAATTAAAAATGAGAAGGGTCCATGGTCACTCTTATCTTTTCTAAAGACATTTCTACCACTTGGTTTCCAAAGGAACCTAGGGTGGAGGGCATATTTGTGTTGGGAGAATATGGCACTGACTACTTACCGAGGTCTGTCTGAGGGCCGGAGAAAAAAGGGAACATTGGTTACATCCAACACCTGGGTTGGCAATGCATTGTGCACCACACACACACCTAAAGATATATATATATATGCGTGTTTGTTTATTAAATTTTTTATTTTTACTCCGCTACTATTTTTAACAAGCTACTAATCAAAGGCCCCCTGGGATGCTGGCACACATGGCGGCTTAGAAATGCAACTACCAACTTACTGAGTACAAAATGCTGTTTCTCTAACATCGCCGATGCTAGGCTTTTCCCCCTCTTCAACTATAAGATATGGACTATGAGCTATTTTTCTCAGGCCCCTTCCCTTGTGACATTACATTTTCTTCTTCTTCCCCAAGCCTGACCCTTTAGCCAAAGGCGCTTTTTTTTTTTGTGTAAATCTTCCCTTTTAAATCACTAACTTCAGCTGGCCCGTTTGCTCTCTCAAGCGGTGCCCCCCTCTTACTAAATAACATGAAAAACTCATAGTGTTTTTGTGGGTTTTTTGGGCCTCTGCCTCTTGTATAATCTTTATTGTGGCCTTCAAGCCTAGAAAAAACCCACAAAAAAATGGATGCGGGCCATTGAAAAGCCTTGTGTGTTGTAAATGTTAGGGTTTTTACAATTCCTCGTATCACAGAAAATGGTTGGCTAGGGCGTCTGAGACTGGAAATAAAACCCTTCTGCCCATGAGCTTATTCTATACTGATTAATATTGGGAATTAACATAAGATGATCACTTGGGCCCTTCCTTATCCATGATTTTTTTTATCCACGGGATTCAGAAATTCCACGGCTTGAAAAATATTTCAAAAAAAAGTAAAAAAATTCCAATACGGGCAAACCTTCATTTTTACCATTTTGGCACTAAAAGGACACCATTTGCTCTGCCATTATTATTTAATTGCTGACTCTTTGAGCATCCACGGATATTTTTGTTTCTCCACAGGGGGATCCTGGAAACCAAAACCCCAGTTGATACAAAGGGCTCAACTGTACCAAACAATAGGCATTATATACTGCTTTCGTTTTTCTTCTTCCTTCGTCCTCATGGGAACAACAGAAAAACTCTTCTTTTATCCTTGAGGTAAGTTGGCTAGAAGTTGCTTTATGAGTTACAAACAGCTTCGTCTCCATTCAGTATTGCTATTATGAATGGGGGTATAGTATATGTCTGTGTGTGCATGTTTCTTGTGTTGGCTCCACATCAGTGCACGGATACAAAAGGGCTGCTCCCCATCACCAGGAAACAATTGGATTTTCCAAAGGAACCATCACTTTTCGGTTGTTATAATGGTTTTATTTGCACAGAATTGGAAAAAAACTATTGCCTTCCGGGAGCGTTCTAAATTAACTTTCGGAAGGCTTTCATGGTTGGGGGCATCCAATTTTGCGTTTTTTTTTGTGGGTTTGGTTTTTTTTGGGCTTATTTTGTGGCCATGTTCTAGGAAGGTTTGTTTCCTGGCGTTTCGCTCAGCATCTGGTGGCTTGGCATCAATGCACAGGATGTCGATGGGGATAAAACAAGTGGGGGTTTATTATTTTGGAGGGGGGGGAAAAAACGCCTGATGAGATCGGGGGCAAAAGGGCAAACGTAGTTGGGAAACAAACCCTGCCTTCCCGCGTCGAATCGATTCAGATGGCAAACCAACGATTTAATCTGTATGTTGGGAAAATGGGGGGCCCTGCTATTTGTGGAAAGTTGGTCCAAGTGGCAAAAACTGGAACCTTTTTCAAAAATTATGTTTCGCAGGCCTATACTTGTTTGCTTGGTGTGTGTGTGTGTGTGTGTGTGTTGGTTGTGTGTGTGTTAATATCTTCACTCTTACAGGCCAAAATGTCCTACAACTTAGTTCTTTCAATCCACTGCTCCTTAGCCACCCTTGCAAAAATTCACGTCCTCTTGGGGTCTCAAAATGGGTCTTCTTAGCCCAAAGACTCCTCAAAAAACTCTTCTTCCTGACTTGAACTCATAAAGGCATACCGCACACTTATTCTTGCTTGCTTCACACAATGCCCCAGCCCGGAAAACAATGGGCTCAAACATTGTTCCCCAGGGGACAGGAGGAAGGAAAATCCTTGATCCCACTTGGGATGGGGAATTGGCGGGGAGAGGGGAGAGTAGTAACTGCGGCCCCCTCTCTCTTCATACATACCGCTTAGCAGAATATAAACCAGCTCCCGCCCCAAGGCCCTTTGAGAATGGTCACAATCCTCTTTGCTAGAACCTCATGGGATTGGGAAAAATATGGGTAATCTCTAAAAATGGTCCTGGCCTTGGCCCGATGAGTGATTAAACATAACTGCTTTTTAATTATCGTTTGATGAGGGGGTCAAGGAATGTGGCATAAATCCACAGCCCCCCACCTGTTTCCTAGGGTCAGGCAAAGGAGTTCCCTCTTTCCCTCGCCTTGTATACAAACGCACCCAACTTGCACCCCCTTCCCGGGGTTTTCAGAGGCATAAACATCTTTTGCGCGGATTTTGTGAGAGATTTCCATGGTGGTCCCTCCAGCCAGGTTGCATAATTTAACCAAAGGAGGTTAACAATCCAAAGGCATGCTTCCCACGGTTGGAGGGAAAACCTTTACTTGGGACTCTGGGTCCCCGGGGGGCGGTGCGGGCTTTCTGCGCAAACGTTATTGTGAAATTCTGGCTGGGAGAGGGGAAAAGTGCAAGAAAAGAGCATGAATGTGCACGGCGCACATTATCCCTGCATTTTTCAGCGGCCGAGCCGAGATCTGTTTTTTGAAGGCCAGCAACAGGAGGGGAAAAAAGCCACCAGGGCAGCACAGGGACTCTCATCACAGCATGCCGTGGGCGGGCAGGTGGCGACTTTGACTTGCACAACCTTGCATTGGGTGGATGGGCCTCTTTCCTTTAGTTATAGGAAAGATGAACTATCAGTTACCAAAATGCCTTTTGCCTTTTTTTAACATGTTCTTTATGTTTCAGTGGGAAGGAGAGGAGAGGAGGCTGCTATCCTATCCTATCCTATCCCTCACCTCCTGTGGGAACCACTTGCATGAGCAGCCAGTTTGGATGCAAAAAAAAAGGATTTCATGGCCGAAGTTACTGTTACAGTGGTGCCTCGGTTTACGAAATTAATTCGTTCTCCGCCCCGCGCTTTCGTAAAACCCGAAAAAGCATTCGCACGCCGAAATTTGCCATAGGGCGGCTACTGGGGGGAGAAAAAAAAAGAGAAAAAAAGGGGAAAAAAGCCGCGGGATTTCGTCGCGGAACAACAGGGCGCCCCCGAAAAAAAAAAAAGCACCAAAAATTTTTTCGTACCCGAAAAAAAAAAAAAAGAAACCACAAAAAAAAAAAAAAAAAAAAAAAAACATTCGTAAAAACCCGGGAAACACTTATTTCCTATGGGGATTTTTTCGTATCCGGAAACCATTTCGTTAACCTGGTTTCGTATTCCCGGGGTTTACCACTGTTCTTAACTCATGTTATTAAGTCTAGGGAAATTTAGGTCAAAAAATTGACCCCAAAAACGGCCTAAAATCGATTTATCCCTGGCGTGAATGTAAGTATCTTAATCCTAAACTCTTATTTAAAAGAAGTGAAAAGGCAAGAGTATAATCGTCCCTGGAAGCCAACTGGACCCTTTATCTCTCATTCATCCAGCCTTCGGGTGGAGGTGCACAAAGAAGTTATATCTGCTGGAATTTTGTAAAGTTCTTTGACATTGTTTTGTTTTGCTTTTCTCCTTTCGATCCTTGTATATGCCCCTAAGTTTTTTTTACCCTCAAACTTATCCAGGGGGGGTCATTAGCAACAAATCTAATAATTTTTGGCCCCAAAACTTGCCCTCGACTTATACATTGAGGGGTCCCAACTTATAGTCGGAGTATTTCTAATATGGTTAAAGTCTATAGGTAGGCTTCTGGGTGTTTGTACATCAGGGATGGCCATACGTATGGTCTCTGGAGGGCTTGCCTTTTGTAGACTTTTGAATCCCTTTACCTGTCCCCTCAAGTCCTCCTCTTAAAATGTCTCCCCCACAACCAATTTTTTTGGGGGGACAATTTGGAAGTCAGGTTTGTTTTCAGGGATCAGAGGAAAAAGCCCAAAAGGGAGGGCAAAAAACACTAGAATGAGGGGGGACACTCACAATTACCCCTTAGATGGGAAAAAGAATGGGGTGTCGTTGTGTGGAAAACTTTTGGGGGGGTTTTTGCAGGGGGTGTTGCAGTGGTACGCAGCCTTCTCCCAAGGTTTTCCCCAAACCTGCAACGGGAGTTGGGCTCTGTCCTCCTTCCCAACCGGTTTCTTTTTTATACATGGCAGGTGACAAGAAACGCCGCCAAAAGGGATTGTTGTTTGTTGTGTAAACAACAGAGCCAGCGGTGTTGACAAGCCTGATGCTATCTGGGGGCAAGCGTTTGGTTATCTCTTCATTGGGACATAACCACTAGCAACAAACATAACCCTAATAAATGATTTGTCTTTCTTTTTCCTTTTTACATTTTAGTACTCAGGATTCACAATTGTTTGAAGAGAAGGAAAAAAAGACCTCAGAAGGTTGCATCGAAGAAGTCATAAAGTACTTTGGGAAACAAGACATACAGTGGGACTGAGGTTTGGTTCCAGGTGGACCCTTCATGGATATCAAAATCCGTGCGATGCTCAAGTCCCATGAATACTAATGGCAAATAAAGTTATAGTAACATGGTGCCCCTTTACATAAAAAATGGCAAAATCACAAGGTCTGCTTTTGGAATTATATTTTTTTGGGAATATTTTCAACGTCCATGGATGGGCTTGAGTCAGTAAATCAAGAATCCATGGATCCCAGGGAGACCAACTCTTTGTATCACTTTTGGAGACTTAGGGCTGTACGAACGGTGGGAAAGGGGAAAGGTCAGGCTGGGGCAGACAAAGTCAGGGTTTTTGTTGGCGTCCACATGGTGCATGCCTCGAGTCACCTCCCAGGGCCAAGGTGTGATGGCTGTGCACCACACCACACGGTGCAAAAGGCGCATCACGGCACTCCTCTGGCGGCTTTGGCATCTATCATTTTCAGGTGGGGTCACTTTGGGGGATGGGAAAAAAAAAAAAAACAAGAACTCAGCTTACCTCTGAACTCTCACCCATCCTTTTTACATCAGTGGAAGGTTCCAGACTTTTTGGCTGTGGGAATATTAAAAACCAGGATCATGCCATTTGTTGAAAAGGTTCCAGGCTGGATGCTAGTTGTTCGGTTGATATAGTTTGCCGCAGGGATCTACATTAAATCGGAAAAAATGATCGAAACAGGCACACCCAATGGCCCACACCGCCGACCCTTCAAAAAGGTTCCCAACAGCTAATTCCCGGGCCTTCTTCATTGGCAAGACAGGCTCTGTGGCCCCAGATCAGGACTACCATCTGCTGGGATTTATGTTTCTTTTCCTAGAAAAGACCGTTACTGTTTTTGAGGGGTCTTTTGTTTTGGCTTATTTGTTTAGGCCAGGAGTAAAAAACATTTAATTCCTCTGGGCAAAAGCCCCATGGCCAAGGTTAAATTTTTTTCTGGTTTCTTTAAAACAGCTAATACTAACACTCTTGGAAACAGACAGGCTGGGGAAAGAAAGGAAAAAGTTACTTACTTTCTGCCAACATCTTGTTGCCATGGCGCTCTCATGGCAGCTACACTATGAAGGAAAAACGGGGGATGGCCACTGAAAAGGGCAGTGAAGTGGCAAGCTGGTGGTGGCTTTCCCCCCACGTCATGCTCTGGGCCTTTAGTTGGTGTTTGGACTTTTTTAAAAGGGTGATCCCCCCCAGGGGCCCTCAACCCAATTCCCCATCCAAAAGGTTTTTATGTTAGATTATTTCATCCTACATAGGGGAAAAAATGAAAATATTCCAGTACAGTGGGCATTGGGTATTCCCTTGGGGGTTTTTGTTCCAAGGAACCCCTTGTGGATACCACAAAATTCCTGAGTTAAAGTGGGTACTCATATATACGTTTGGAGGACATGGTTGGAGGCCCCAACCAAAATGAAAAGACTTTTATACAAAGTAAAACAGTTTTAAAGGCTTAAGGGGCTATCCACATCTTTGGGTTCTGCATCATTGTAAACCGCGTTGCCGTTCTGTGAAGTGGCGTTGCCAGTGTCACACTGGGCCTGGGGGGGTGGAACCGGGTAAGTTTGGGGCATGAGGGGCATTGCGTCTGTGGAACAGGCACACCCCGACTCTGCAAACGTCTCTAGTGGGTTTTTTGGAAGGAGGATCCCTCTGCAGGCTGGCTCTGAGGATCAGGGGAGAAGCAGCCTAAATTCAGTTGAGAGGGGTTCTGCGCAGTGAATGAAAAAGAAACAATCGCCGGGACATAAACGGAAGGTGGTGTTTTTCTACAGTCTCCCGATGGTTTGACTCTGAATTCTCAGGTCCTGGAAAAATATTGCCTGTCTGGCAAAACATTTGTGTCACCCAAGTGGGTGCAAAAGGCCTGTGAATGGCGGAACCTCACCCGGTGGACATTTCCCGAACGAGGGGGTGACAATTGGTTGAGCCGCCAAACGGTGGGGACCCACCACTGACTGGAACGGGCCTAACTCACCATTGGACACATTAGTTGGAGTTTTGGATGGATCTTGCAGTCCAAACAAACCACTTTGGGGAGCATTAATTACTCAGGAACAAACAACAGACCTTGGCTTGTTTTTAGCTTCTCAGTGGCTTTTTTTTGATGTTGATCGGGCCTGCCTGAAACAGAGAACACCTACTGCAGGCCCACCGCACCGATCCCGGTCCGGACAGGCAGCACACATCTTCAATGTTTGGCTCTGTCGGCTCATTGGGCCACAAACCAGGGGTGGTGTTCCCTCAATCTCTGACACAAGGTGGAAGTCAGGCTTGCAAGATGGGAAAAGAAAAAGAGCTTGCTTAATGGCCCAGCTTTGAAATTGTTGACATTCTGAAAAAAAAAACTGGCATATCTTCAACAGCAGCAACACTTATTAACAGGGCCGGCTCACTGCTCCTTTGGGCTTGCACATTGAAAATCTTAGCCTTGGCTTTTCCGGCAAGAAGTCAAAGGCTAGTGATGTGATATGTCCCCAAATTGGGCAACAGCCAAAAAAAAATAAAAGACAGTGTGATACTTTAGAAGATGCGCGAGTGAGCTAGAGCAGCTTCTGTTGGATCGGAGAGAGCGGAGAAAAGAAGTGTGTTCGAGAGAGAAAAGAAGGCGCGGGGGAAAGAACAGAAAGAGAGGGAATTGCTTGGGCGTTTTTTGAAAAATGCATATTTGAGGGGCCTGGTGTGAATGGGGGCGAGTACGGACATAGAAGGACAGTGCCTTTTCTATTTCTTACTAGGAGGGGAAAAAGGGAGGGAGGAGATGGTAGATTGTTCTCAAGCAAAAGAAACGAAAGGGTTGTGTTGAACTGTTAACATAGCAGGCGCCCAGGTGCTGCTATGGCTTCACCCAGCTGCTTTTCAGTGGCGCATCTTCTGCAGGTGCGGCTCAAAGCACCACGGCCCCTTCTTCGACAGATTGTTGGGTGGGGAAACATGAGATAGAGGGAGGAAGGAAGGGGAAAAAAAGCATGGCTGGGGTGGTGGTGGGGGGAGGGAGGCGAAAAGGGAAAAAGTGGGACTTGTTTCATTTTGCTGCCAGGGGCCCCCATCATTTCTCTAAGTTCAAGGCTTAACCAAAAGCTATTTACTATATTAATGCTTTTTTGCAAAACTGGTTCCCCTTCCCCTCTTCCCTTGCCCTCCCACTCCTGATGTGTCCTGGGCACACAGCCCAAAAAAAAAAGAAAAGGAACATTGCCCACCATGTGGGGCGCACCGACACGTTGATTGGGAGGAGATTAGGTCCTTCCCATGTGGGACGGTCCAAAGCCCACATCTCTCGGCATCCTTGGAAATTCGTTTTTGATTGTCCGGGATATTGGTGTAAAGGCAGAGGAAGAAGGATTATGACCAGGCAGGAGGCAGATACCCACAGGGGGGGGCTCCAAGATGCATGGAAAATCTTATGCCAGAAAAAGAGGAACGGGAAAAAAACTTCTCACTTGACATTAACATCCGCTGTCAAATTTAGCCAGTTGTGCACACATCATTCCCTTTCTTTTTGTGAAGTGTGTGTGAAATAAGACCTTCCCCCATTTTTCTTAACACCTTCTACGGCATTTTCCCAGAATCAGGGGAGGTCTAGGGGCTACTACCTTGTAATTGTTGCAGTTTGGCACCGCTTCTTTTTTTAACTGTTGATGGGCTTCCTGATCCTGTTTGCAATTACTGGGATTTGTAGTTTGTTGTTTGTTTTTTTATAGCAGCAGCCGGCTTTTTCCCTGAAATTTCAAAGGCTACAAACAGCTCAACAGGCCTAACACATCCCAGAATTCCACAGAATTGAGCCCACACAGGGCAGTTAAAGCAGTTTCTGTTCACAACTGCATTTCATTAAATTCTGCAAAGTAGGGATGGGCAGCCCCCGGAAACCACTTTGGAAAAAGCTTAAAACTTTAAATAATCTTTATTGTTCTTTCATTGGCCAGGAGGAGGGAAGAGAGAGAGAGACTGAGAGCCAAGAAGGGCACAATTAAAAGATTGGACAGGGCCACCTCTGAGCCTTGGAATTTAATTGTGGTTTTTGGAGAACCAATTTAACTGGTCATGGTAACCACCATTCCAATGGAAATTTCTTGGGAATTTGTCGTCTTGTTGTGGATGTTGACACCCACCCCACTATTAGAATAATTAATTTGTTAAAGGTGTTAGGGTTAAAAAAACCTTGGTTATTTAATTGCCATTGGGGAGAGGGGGCAAATCTTAACTTAAATTATTAATAATTTACCATACACTTATATAAAACTGCGTAGTACATCGGTAAGCAGTATAAAAGTGTTAACTTGCTATTGCTAATTTTAAAGGATAATGCTAATGACCAAAAACAACAGTTGAAAAATTAATCATTTCCCACCGAAGAGGCAAGAAAAAAATGTGCAAGTTTTATAGGATTAAAAACTGGCTGCTGCTAAAGTACGGATCACTACGGTCCAGCGTTGGCCTTTTGCGTCCTTAAAAAAATTCTCTTAAAAAACTGTGCATTGTTCTTGAAGATTTGAAGTTGAGCAGCTGTCTTTTTGATCAGCTCCGCAACATGATGGCTGTGAGGACACCACAGGGGCAAGTCCCCAGGCGCTCTCTAACAAATACGATACTGTGGGACATACCTCCACAAACCAAAAAGGCCATAGGGACCAAATGGCCACAGGGAGGAGCGGGGATTGTGGCTAATACAGCATGTTCAGTTAAGGAGGAAAGCTGTCGAAGGATTGGGGCTACCCTATATCTGGCCCCAAATTGTGGCAGAGACAGTTCCACTACCTTTTACAAACTGGATCGGCAAATCAGTTTGAAACCATTTCAAATGATCCCAGGTCTTGAACGATTCGCTGAAGCGATTTATGGGAAGAGGGGAGCCGGAAGCCATGCGCACCAAAGAACATTTAACCACACGTCTTTTGCTTCGCTGAATTTTTTTCTAACATCTTTTTGGTTTTTTTTTTAATTTTTTTAATCTTTTTTTAAATTCCAGTTCTGCACCAGAACCAGATTGTGGGAATTAGGAAAAATCTATTTTTTAAACTTTGCCCTTTCGGACCGGCTGGAGCGGGGTCCATTTTTGAATCGATTCATTCGTGAATTTGGACCCCAAACAAAGTGGGGTTATTTTACAGGAAAAAAAAAAAAAAAAAAAAAAAAAAAAAAAATGCAAAATGGGGGGCAAAGTAAGAGGTGTGAAACACGCTCCGCTGTTCAAATCGATCCATCGATTCGGATTGCAAACCAAAAATTTTATTTGTACGTGGGAATGCGGGGACCCAGTTCACCCTTCAAATTACCCCACTTTTTCATGTTGTTCTTAAATGCCTTTTCTCCTCTGCTTTCCCCCTTTGCCTCAGCTCACTTCAAATTCAATGCTGCATAAAATACGTTCAGTGCCGAGCACAAGGTCCATGGAAGTCAAAAATGGAAGGGAAGCATATCCACAAAAACTGCTGCCACAGGAAACAAATTTACGGAGTCCGAGGGCAAGGCGGGGCAAAGCCTTTTTGGGAAATTCGGGAAAGGAAAAAAGGAAAAAGGATAAACCCAAAAGGGGTTTTTGGGAAAAGGTCCGAATGGGCCCATGCCAACTGTTCGATTTGCCCGGCAAAGATGACCTGGTTCCTGGTCACGGTTTTTTAATTTAATGTTTTAATGTTTTCTCCTGGCCTTTAATTTTAAATTTTTTTATGCTGACCTCAAATTTTTATTGTATGGTTGGAGAGTTTTGTGCATTCTTTCAGTATCTTTATTGTACTTGCCTCATGCACCTGGTTTTGTAGGGGGGAGGAGTGATTTCTACACAAGAAAGAAAAAGGAAACAAAAAGGAAACAAGAAAAGGATTAGATGGACCGAATTAAAGAAATGACTGTCAAGAAAGAAGGGAGGGGAGGGGGAGCCTTGCCCACCCCCCCACACCCACACTCGCACCGCCCCACGAATAAGCAAAAGGAACCACCTGGATTCCAATATAAGGAAAAAAGGGATTCAATTACAAAAAATCTCCACGGTAGGGAGCAACTCTCAGTCAGCATAGGCTGCTTCTGCACAGCAGAAATTAATCCAACTTTGGGCAGGCCTAACTCCCATTGGCTCAGTGCTATGGCATTCTGGGGGGAAAATTGTTGTTTTGTTTGTTTGCACCCAGGGATGGTCCCTGAACAGGAGAAGGCTATGTTATCTCCACATCATAACCCAAATCCCACAAGGTCCCATAGCATATGATTGAGCCACAACCAGTTAAAAGCTGGTTTTTATATCAAAAAAACTGGATAGTATTTATTATCAGGTTGGTTTTATTCATGGGTAGGTTATTTTTTCTTTATTCTGTATTATCATCCAAACCTGGGATTTGTTTCTGCAGGAAGTGGATGCAGCCATTGCATTCTGTCAAGGGAGCATCAATGCCCTCTTTGATTCAGACCTCCACCTTGCTGAACTCCTTTTTTTTTTTAGACTTACCCCAACTTCGTGGCCACCAAGTTGAAACATGAGTCAACCGGTGTTGATTTGCAGCAGCTATTAAAAGCCAACCACAATGCGAATCCAGGCGCGTTTTCTAGGAAGCACTTGTTCTAGATCGACGGGCATTAATCGTACCTCTCTATTTTCTGGTTGGTTTCGGCCTCACTTGGACTACTCCTGTGTCCAGTTCTGGGCAACGCCATTCACCACGGATGCTGATAAACAGCCTGCGAGCGTTGTCCAAGGGGGCGAACTTCTGAACTTTGTTTGATCAGGTATGGAAACCCTGTCTTATCGCTAGGAGGGCATCCTTCCTTGGCGAGCTGGCGTATTTTAGCCTGGAAGAGAAGCGGTTAAGAGGTGATCTGATAACCCCTGTTTTTTTTTTCAACTATTTTGACCTTTTTGGGTTGTTCCTAACTGCAAGATGGAGCCATTTTCGTTTTCTGCCAGCTTCGAGAGACCAGGACCCGACCAATGGCTCAAGCTCCCAGTCAAGATTACTGATGATTGCCTCACACTAAACATTGAAGAACACCTGACTGTAAGCAGCTGTTTTTGACGGTGGCATTTTTTGTTGATGCCTTCCTTCTTTGGAGTTTTATAAACAGAGGATTGGAGTGGTTATTTTTTTAGGATGCTTTTTGCTGCGAGTATTTTTTCCTGCATGCGCTGAATGGGGTTGGTATTGTGATGCTTTTTGGTGGTCCCTTACAGCCTTAGATTGTTGATTCTGACTACAGGTTTGGAGGCCCCATTTTCATGTGTGTGACACTTGAGTTTTGGGTTTGGTCCCTCTACTAAGGTCCCCAAGGCAGGTATGATAGATGTCCTCTTTGATTAGTGGTTCCAATCCTGATCTTTAGTGAAAAAGGCACAAAAATAGCGGAGAAATTCAGCTCAGCGGCCCCCGGAGCAGAGGTCCTTTTCCCCTGCGGTGGTTCCCTGAGAGCGGTGCGCCGTTTGTTCCTTCATGCAAAATGCATGTGCTGACACCGCCACCCATATTTTAGTAAGTTTTGCCCCCTAAAGCGCTTCCACTCTCGCCACAGCGCCAGCTTTGCAAAACGCACCCCGAACCGATGCCAGCTCTCTATTTACAATGCCCTCAAACGGCACTTTGAAAATACATAGCCACAAATTGCGGCCGTGCCACCATTGCAATCGTCAAACTTCACTTTCTTGTGCAAAACCGTTCTCCGGAGGCAGCTCGACATTGTTTTTTCAGACCTTTGGGGTTGGCTAGCTGGGCAGACTCGGAAACCCTACAATCCCCTAGGATTCTTATAGTATGGGCCCCATTGCCTGCTTATGCGTGTTCTCAAAACGCCTTATTTTCTTGCAGTGCAGCTTGCTCTCTAGTGCTTATGTATTCTGGCGAAAACCCCTTACATTATTTTCCATTTTGCCAAACTGGTTTTGGCTTTGAAGGACCCTTGAGTTTCAAGGACCAAGTTGTCATTTGGCACATTGAACTGTCATTTGGCCCACTAATGCGTTGGTTTTTAATGAAACCCAGACGCCCGTGTGAGCCCCTTTTCGAGCTTTAAAGATTTAAGATTTCTATTTTTAACTCTGCATCTCTGAAGCCCCTTTCATTTTCTACGCCGTTTTCATCTCCGCTCGCCCTTTCCTCTTGTAATTGCTTTGGCACATCTGGATCCTTGCTCATGCCTGCACATTTGGTTGATTGCTGCAGCAGACGAACATAGGGGTGAGGATGGAATTGTATGGTATGTGTGTTAAACACCCCTTTATAGGGCCATAAAAACTTACATCAAGGATAGCATGCTTACGATTATTCAAGACTCTTCTTTTGGGCTTTCCGAATTTTGGTGTGATGTTTGGAGGCAAGCGGGACTGCGATCAAAGTCCCAGCTCTCCTGGGCACATCTACACTGTGATTATAACTACGTTTACACACTTTTTTTACGTTCTTGTAGCTCCATCCCATGGCATGTGGATTTTTGTGCTTTTTAAGGTCTTTATCATCCTCTGCCAAAGAAAATATCTTGCCTTATCTATATATCTTTTTTTATATATTATATCGCACATGCATGGCAAACTATTATTATTATTATTATTATTATTATTATTATTATTATTATTATTATGTTTCATATGCACTTTATACACATAGCCTGAAGGCAATTTTATGCACAGTGTCTGTAATAATTTTGTGCATGAAACAAAGTTGGTGTGCATTGAACCATCAGAAAACAAAGGTGTTACTATTTTAGCCAACTACGAAAAATGGTTTGAGTTTTGGAGCATTTAGGGTTTTGGATTTTCAGATAAGGGATAGTCAAGCTGTACTGAAGTGATTTGACTATGTAGTCTCAATGCATCCTTAGATATTTGAGGGAGCTCTTAGCATGGTTAGGGGAATCTTGAGTTTTGCAAATATACATTGCTGTTTGTTTGTTTTGCAGAGGTGATCACTGCACAGGTTTTCACACACACAACAACAACAACAACCCACAAACCATCAAGTCAAGAGAAGCATGATTCCCCCCCCAAAAGCAACCTCTTGCTCAAATAGAAAAGGTACTGTTTTGATGCGCTGTGCAGCCTTTTCTGAGCCGTGTGCCACCCTAAAAAAACACATTGTGCCGAAATGATTCATATTGAACCGTGACAATCACCTTTGCCCATGCTCTTTCATCCGTTTTCTCCAATGCTTTGGACTGCTTTCTTTCAGTGACCTTAAAAAACAACAAAACGCATTTCCTCCAAAAAGAGATGCCCTGTTCATGAACTCCTGTCTGAACCACAAGATGTCTTGACATCTCGCTTAGCTATTTGTAGACCAGACACACTCCAAAGTTTCCCAACTTCCTGGTCTTCAGGGTTTCATCATCATGCCTTACTTTCAGTTCTTCTTTCTTTGCTTAATCTTTTACTTTTGCAAGTCTGTTTTCATTCTTTGCAGCAGGGGTGTGCAAACGGCAGCGCATGAGCTGGATGTGGATTGCACTTTCCCTATGAAAGCTCCTTGCCAATCCTGCAAAGGCACAGGATCCCCATGAAAGTGGGAAAATTGCAAATAAAAAAATACTATGTGAAATCGAAGGCTTTCACGACTGGCCTCCATCGTTTTTTGTGGGTTTTCCAGGCTATGTGCCCATGTTCTGGAAGAGTTCATTCCTGACATTTCGCCAGCATCTGTGGCTGGCATAGAAGAGAACATTCACAAATGCATTTTTTGAAGATGCCAGCGATACATCAGGAATAAACTCTTCCAGAACATGGCCACATAGCCTGAAAAACCCACAAAAAAACTATGGATGCCAGCCATGAAAGCCTCCAACTTCGCACATGCCTCATTTGGTTTCCCAAAACATCTTTTCCATAGGCATTGAACCACCCGAATGATGAGGGTGATGAGATTCAGCTGACTCATTTTGGATGTATAAAACCAGGATGAACATCTCCCCCGTCCCCGAGTAAACCACTCCCAAGTCAACTTCATGGATTTGTCAGAGCTTGATAGCATCTTGAAACGCTTGAGAACCATCCGTTCCGCGATTCCTTCTGGCAAATGCATCCATAATAGAACTGATCTCCTATATCTGACTCCGACAGAAGGGGTTCTCCCATCACCATCAGTGTTAAAATGTCTCCTTTCCGCTCTGTAATGGATCTGCCTTATTTACAGTAGAGAGTTCATGGGAGGACAACCACTTAACATGGCTATGCACATGACTGATAAACCTATGGAAAGAGTTAAACTCCCTTCCCCCAGCTGTTCCAAACAAATCTCATGCCACCCTTGCTTAGAATACATTTTTAAAAATCCATGTTCAGGAGATTAATTCTAGGATCTCCCATACCATGCGCAGCTCCGTTCCCAGGAGACAGATACACAGTTAATCGTTTGGGGACTGTTATTGTAATATACTCTGCTGATGTCTCCATTGCTTTTCTGAAGCAGCCGGCCGCAATGTCAGTCAAGGTTCTTAGTGACCCATTGCTTGCTATTATTGCAGATGGAAGGGGAATAAAAGTCAGAAAGTAACCATAAGGATTAGAGGAGGTAGAGCCACGTTGAAGAAAACAGTTTGATGGCGATTTCAAGTTAAATAAGACATGTACAAAACATTCTGCGCCATGTTCCAAAACATCTTGACATGTTCTGCATCTTCCCGCTATATATCTGTGTCAGTGTTCATATTTCCAAACGTTTTGAATTTTTTAAAAAATTAAATACATCTTCATACATTTGTGGAGCCAAATATGGCACCGTGAGATGCTAAAATGTGCAAAATGTGGAGGATAAGTACTCCTATCCATGTTTTAGCCAGAAGGCAGAGTCGAGATCAGGTCATTTTGCATCAGAATCCACAAAGGCTGAATTCCTCTACGATCCCCAAAGGCAGAACCTGAAACTGCACATGAAGCAAAATGCAAAGCGAATGCAAAGATTCTCACTCAAACAAAACCTGAAAAGAAAAGTTGAAGGAAGCCAGCCATTTTAACAAGGCTAGTAATACATCTCAGGTTGCATTATGCACATCCCAATGTCCTCCAAAATATTGAGGCGGGGAACCCACCCTCAGCTTTAATAGCAGCGTCTCCGCAGCTACTTTGAGTTGTAGGGCTGCTATCCAAGTTCTGAAGCCTATTCTTCTCTGCAAACTCCGCTTGGAGTATGTACCCATTATACCGGCGTTCTCAAACTTGTATCTTCCAGATCTTTGGGACTTCATTTCCCAGGAATCTTCGCCGTTGACCGCGTTGGCTGAGACTTTCGGAAGTGAAAGACCTGAAGATACTGCTAAGACGGCTGCTGGTCCCTTGTTGTTTTGTGACATATTTAGCCTTCTAAATTGTGGGTTAACCAGCTATCTTTTAAAATTAAGATTGTATTTATTTTAAAAAAAATTAAATATATAATTTAATTTGCAATTTAAATTAAGGCCCTGTTGGTAAAGCCTTCGTTTTTTAAGCACCAGGACTGCGAAGGGTAGACAAGACGGTTTGTTGAAAAGACCTCATGCCAGACTAATCCAATTTAATAAAAGAGAGAGACAGAAAGAAAGAGAGAAGGGGAATAATAAACTCCAGAAATACAGTGTTCACATTTCAGGGGGTTACTTGATACAGTTCCTATCCAAGCAATATTCCCAGAACATTAAATCTACCCAAAAGCAGCTGGAATGAAATGGCTATAAAATGGCTGGATGGATTGCATGCTGCAGGGCCCAATGGCCATTTTTAAAGTAACCAATGGAGCAGTGCTCTTGGGGTCCACTACTGGGTTTAATTACTTTAATAAATGGGTCCTTTAAATTCTCAATTTATGTGTTTTAATAGATTATTTAATCCTACTGTTATATACAGTATTTTAATCTACCCAGAGGAAAGGGATTTCTTAGCATATCTGCTATGTAGCCAAGTACTGTATATACAGTGCACCCTTGTCCATTCCGGACCCCCTGCTTAAGACAACTTCCCTGCATGTTTGAGTCTCATTGAAACTAATGGGGCTCGGGCGCATCAGTGCAAGTGCACCACGGGTGCATGCACCATTTCCTGCTCATCGCACGGCTTTCAGCATGAGTGGAAAGCCACATATAGGGCACCCATGTATGACACAGGCGCACTGTACTCTAGAAATTTTAGTCAAAAAATTGACCCTAACAACTTGAGTCAACTTATCCATGGGTCAATGTACTTTAACTAATATATATATATATATATATATATACACACACACACACACACACACACACACACACGCGCGAGTTAAAGTACGGTACTTACACACACACACACATATGAGTTAAAGTACGGTACACACACACACGAGTTAAAGTATGGTACTTACACACACACACACACACACACACACACACACGAGTTAAAGTACGGTACTTACACACACACACACAAACACATATGAGCTAAAGTACAGTACACACACACACATGAGTTAAAATACGGTACTTACACACACACACACACACACACACACACACAGGAACCATCCCCTATATATTATCTATCCTGGAAGCACTAACCCTGCTTCTATTCTCTCATCCATCCGGCCTTCAGGGTGAGCGCAAACAATGATGCTTGCTGAAATTTTGCAACTTCTTTGGCATTATTTTCCTTTGCTTCATCCTTTAGATCCTTGGTTTCGATTTATCCATGGGTCATATCAGCTCCTTACAAAAATATTTACAGCTGCCAAGCAAAATATTCTTTTTGGAACAATCACCGCCGTCGTCTGTCTCATCGTGAATTATTGAAATGGCTAAGAGGCTTCTTTTCT
>NC_056529.1:3740643-3756519 GCF_019175285.1 Sceloporus undulatus | reverse complement strand
GTCTGTCTCATCGTGAATTATTGAAATGGCTAAGAGGCTTCTTTTCTTTTGGCAAAGACCAGAGTCTTTGTTACCCTTCCAAGCCATTGCCTAGGAAAATAAGCCTCCTGTTACTCTTTTCCTCACCTAAAACTTCCCGTTCCTTATCTCTCTTGACATCGTGGAAAATATAATACTGCAATGGTTAATCTTGCAGGAGGCCCTTTCTCTTTGGGAAACTCTTTGGTTCGTGTTATATTCAACTATCTGCCATTGTTTCCAACTAGAAACCCTTTATTCAGAATAGAACGTCCTTTCTGTTTTTGGGGGGTCTGTGGATTTATTTATTTACCTTCCTCCTTACTTCCTAGTAGTTGTAGGAGTGTGCCACACAAGCCCTGTTCACACCATGCTTGCACTAGTAAGGATACATACCTTACTACCTAGCTCTGATGCCGCAACAAACTACAAACCCCAAGATTATATAGCATTGAGCCACAGCAGTTCAAGCAGTGTCGAACTGCGTCATTTCTGCAGCGCAGATGCAGATCTACACATTTCAGTGTTATTAATACAAAATTCCGTAGGATACAGTGGTACAGCAATTGGAAGCTTTACATCACCTATCCGATCCTATTATTTGTTGTGGCCAGCTGGAAATTGCATACTTATTTGGTTATGGATCTTAAGAGATGCTGAAGAGTTAATTGTAAAGGATTGTTAGTAACATTGTTGTATAGTTTGCTACAATTCCAAAGTGGTCCCAAGGTTGACTGCATTTTATTTTAAGTTATGTATTAGTTTTTGTTACACCGGAGCTTATCACTTGGCGTTTTAAATCGGATGCGCAATGGGGGCGGGGATTAACGCACGATAAATTGCCACCGAAACACCGGCCGCTATTGGCCCTGGTCCAAGCCATGCTCCGCCAGCACTTATTATTATTATTATTATTATTATTATTATTATTATGTTTTATTTAGATAGCACTGTAGATTTGCCCCTCTTTCCGACATCTAAAAAGCACTGGCAGATTCCTTTGTACCAAAGCCGACTTGGTAGCAAACAACAACCACAAACGTTGACTAATGGGTTTATTTGGATTTTTAAGACGCTCTTCTCTTATGGCTTCCTTCTGTTTATTCTATTAATCTCTCTCTCACACACACAAACATATACACACACACGCAAATATCGCAAAGTGCTTTTGGAGTCAGTGCGTCTGAAACACAGAGTATATAAATACTTAAAACAAAGAAGCAGATTAGCCGGCAAAATAAATTAGTGGGGCGTGCCTCCTTCCCTTCGCTGCCGATGGAGCTTCCATTCGGCGGATAAGGTTCGTTCTTGTAATTCGTTTTGCCAAAGCGGGCTTTTTATTATCATAATTCCTTGCCAGAGCTGGCCTTGACAGCATAGCGTTGCGCTGTGTCCGATGCAAAATGTGGTTACGCTGACGGCAAGGACAGTGAGTACAGTTGAACTCTATTCATAAACAATCCCTGCTCATTTCAAGAAACTTTGGGAAGGAAAAGATGCAAAGGAGGCTGCAGCTATCCCATTGCATTTATTCTTACTGTCTTTGATCTCCTTACATGACAAAGGGTTAATTACTTTGTTTTTATTGCATACTACTTAGTATTATTTTAGAGGTATTTTAACCATGTAATGTTGCTGCTGTTTTAGATTGTACACAGGTTTTTATTCTAGAGATGCCTCATCAGATGTGTTGGTACTCCATTGTCTTTAAGGGCCTCCCATAGCCTTGCATGATCTATGCAGTCGAAGGCGTTGCTGTATAATCTTTAAAGCATATGGAGATTTTCTTTTGGGGTTCCTTGGTGCACTCCATTAGCCATCGTATGTTTGCAATGTGGTCCCTAGTGCCTCTTCCTATCTATTAGCCATCGTATGTTTGCATCGTGGTCCCTAGTGCCTCTTCCTATCTATTAGCCATCGTATGTTTGCATCGTGGTCCCTAGTGCAGTGATGGTGAACCTTTTAGAGGCCGAGTGCCCAAACTGCAACCCAAAAGCCACTTATTTATTGCAAATTGCCTTGTCCCTCTGGCTTTCTAGCAACAAATTCTGGCAAAATCTGTGCCCGCAGAGAGGGCTCTGAGTGCCACCTCTGGCACGTGTGCCATAGTTTCGCCATCACTGCCCTAGTGTCTCTTCCTTTCCATTAGCCATCGTATGTTTGCATTGTGGTCCCTAGTGCCTCTTCCTTTCTTGAATCCTGCTTGCACCTCCGGGATTTATCTCTCCATAGGAGTCTTTTCCACATAATTTTGAGCATCATGTTGCTCGCATAACAGATTAATAATAATAATAATAATAATAATTTTTATTTGTATTTCCCGCTTCTCCAAAGATCGAAGCAGGATTACATCATATTAAAAATACAGTATAATACAAATATAAAGTATAAAATACTAACATTGAATTAAACATTCCTATTAGTTCCTTAATATATATAATGCTGTAGTCCTATAGTTGTGGCAGTCTTTTGTGCATGGGGATGCACACTGATGCATTGAAGAAGAAGAAGAAGAAGATGATGAAGATGAAGAAGAGAATGAAAAAGAAGAAGACGATGAAGATGAAGAAGAGGAGGGAGAAGATGATGAAGATGAAAAAGAAGAAGAAGATGATGATGAGATATTGATGATGATGATGATGAAGATGAAGAAGAGGAGGGAGAAGATGATGATGAAGAAGAAAAAGAAGATGAAGATGAAGATGAAGATAATGAAGATGATGAAGATGAAGAGGAGGGAGAAGATGATGAAAATGAACAAGAAGAAGATGATGAAGATATTGATGATGATGAAGAAGATGATGATGATGAAGATGAAGAACAGGAGGGATAAGATGATGAAGAAAAAGAACATGAAGAGGAAGAGGAAGATAATGAATATGATGAAGATGAAGATGATGAAGAAGAGAATGAAAAAGAAGATGATGAAGATGAAGAAGAGGAGGGAGAAGATGATGATGATGAAGATGAACAAGAACAAGATGAAGATATTGATGAAGAAGAAGATGATGATGATGATGAAGATGAAGAAGAGGAGGGAGAAGATGATGATTATGAAGAAGTTGAACAAGAAGAAGAAGATAATGAAGATGATGATTATGAAGAAGATGAACAAGAAGAAGAAGATAATGAAGATGAAGAAGAGGAGGGAGATGATGGTAATTATGAAGAAGATGAACAAGAAGAAGAAGATGATGAAGATATTGATGATAAAGAAGATGATGGTGATGAAGATGAGGAGGGAGAAGATGATGATGAAGAAGAAGATGAACAAGATGAAGATGATGATGATGGTGGTGATGATGCGCAAGAGAGGAGCGCGCACGCGCAGGAGGAGCCAGGGAGCGCGCGCCACCCCTCTCTCTCTCTCTCAATCTCTGTCTCTGCTTCTCTAGTCTCTGATTGGCTGTTGTTCCCAACCCCCTCCCAACCTATTCCCCCCTCCCTCTTCCCCCAGGAGGAGCGCATGCGCAGGAGGAACCAGCGTCACTGAAGCAGCTGGAGCCCCATTGAAGGCAACGGGAGCAGCAGCAGCAGCAGCAAGAGCAAGAGCAGGAGCAGCATCCTCGGCGGCGCCCTCGGCGGCGCTCTCCTCCCTCTCTCTTCCTCTCATTCTCTGCCTCTGTGTGCTCCTTTCCTCCCTTCCTCCTTTCTTTCTCTCCTCCATCCCTCCCTCCCTTCCTCCCTCCCTTCCTTCCTTCCATCCCTTGCGCTGGAAGCCTCTCTCTCTGTTGCTGACTCCGAAAGGATGCTCCCAGTGGCCGCCCAGTAAAGGCAGAAAGGAAGGAAAGAAAGAAAGAAAGAAGAGAGAGAGGACCTCTCCACTTGGGGGGCGAGGGGCTTAAAAAGACCCCCCTCAGGAGCCCCTGAAAGCTGAAGGAAAAAAGGAAGAAGGAGAAAAAGGAAGAGGAGAAGGAGAGGACCAGAAAGACCCACTAATAATAATAATAATAATAATAATATTGAGATTTAGATTGAAACATACCAGAAGAAGAAGAGGCATCCCCACCACTCCCAAGACTTTAGACCAAGACTATCTATCTATTATTGTTGTTGTTTTTAATTTTAAATTATTATTTTGGGGCAGCCAACACCTTTTCTTTTCCCCCTGTTCTTTTTCTTTTCTTCCTCCTCCTGCAGCAAGGTTTTGTTTTTGTTTTTCTCTCTCCCTTCAATCTCTTTGCCTCTCCCTCCTTTCTTTCCCTCATTGGGAGACATTGCTTTGGCTGGGAGAGAGGCAGAAGGAGAAAGAGAGAGGAAAGGAAGAGAGGAAGGAAGGAGAGGAAGAAAGAAAGACAGGAAGAAGAGGTTGCAAAGAGGCCTAGGAAGAAGAAGAAGCAGAAGCAAGAAAAGCATTTCCATTTGGCAAAGAAGACATATCTATTCCTCTCCTGGGGTTCAATCCTGACCCCTCTCCCTTCCATATTGTTACCTTCTTCCTCTGCTCTGAGCCCAGTCTCCTTCTGTTCCTTCTCCAAACCCTTGGCTGCCTTGAGCATCCTAGCCCTGGCTCTCTTTCCTTTTGGCATCTGAATTTTGGGGCCCTCTTTGGAGTGTGTTGGGCCTATTTTTATTTTTTGGTGGGGAAAGACAAGAAAAAGGGGGCCACCCAAAGGCAAGTGACCCCAGGAGAAGCCCCCCAGTTTTTGGCCACCATGGGATGTACCTTGAGCGCAGAGGAAAGGGCCGCCTTGGAAAGGAGCAAAGCCATCGAGAAGAACCTCAAGGAAGATGGCATCAGCGCCGCCAAAGATGTCAAGCTCCTCTTGCTAGGTAAGCCTCCACAGAGCAAACATCATCACCATCACCACCATCATCACCACAAGCTACCCCTCTCCCTCCCTTGCCCTGCAATGCCAGGAGGGACCTTTTTTGGTGGGCTCTCATTGCCTTCCACGCCTCTCCAGGGCACCACTTGCCAGCGTCACCATTTTCTCCATAGATATATACAGTACACATATTATTAAGAAATGCTTTCTTGGCTTTCTGGTGGCCTTTCTCTGCCTCGAAAAGGCCAGCGCATGGATGGCTTCTTGCACATAAGAAGAGAAACCCATCTTCTGCAGAAGCAAAACTAGGATTTTCATGCCCTGGTGTCTTCGATGCAGAAAAACGACACCATAAAGCCAAGAAGCACCTATCTGTCTGTCTGTCTGTCTGTCTGTCTGTCTACCTATCTTATCTGTTTATCTATCTTCTATCTATCCATCCATCCATCCATCCACCCATCCATTCATCTATCATATCTATCTAGCTAGCCTCCATCCATCCACCCATCAATCTATCCATTCATCTATCTATCTATCTATCTATCTATCTATCTATCTATCTATGTATCATCTATCTATCATCTATACATCTATCATCTGTCTATGTATCTGTCTATCAATTATCTATCTATCTAATCTATCTATCTATCTTTTTGAGGAGGAGTGGATGCCCAAAAGGGTTTTTTTAAAGGGGGGGGGGTATTAATACATTAAATGGAATCCTAATTCCTAAGCAGGGCGAGGTGGGTTAGGAGAAACTAAAGCAATGCCCTGGAATAATAAATCTCAGTTCAGGGAAGGATAAATAAGAAATAAAGGCAGGCTATGCCCCACAAGGAAGGCATGCAGTGCTTTCCACCAAGGAGGTGTCTCTTTCTGTGTCTCTTGTTTGCATCCTCCATCTTCTGCCCCACCTTTTGCTGTATTGCCACAAATAGGCTCCAGTCTTTCTCTTCGCTACCTACCCCCCCCAAAAAAAACACACATCTGGGTAGCTCCCCCACCCAACCCCCATACACACCCTTCCTTCTTTCAACGCTATTATCTTCATTTCTTTGCTGGTTTTTTAAACAAAATGCATTGACCAAATAGAAAACTTCTCCCCCCACAATTCCCCCTTTAATATTCGCATTAAAGCCTCTGTCATGACTCTTCTCTCTCTTTTTGCACTGAAACCTCAATTGCACAAGTGTGCGATTGGTGATTTTAAACCAAAATGCATTGATTAAATAGAACCCCCTTTCCTTTGGTGCCCCCCACAAATCTACTCCTGTTGCCCTCCATTTAATATTTTGCATTAGAGGCTCTCCTGATCTCTCTCTCTCCTTTTTGCACTGAGAATGCAATTGCACAAGTGTGATCTCTTGCCTGCCTGCCTCCCTACCCCACCCAGCCATTAGCACAGCTGTTTCTCCCATGTAATCGCCTTATATTCTCACACTAGCCAGATCTTTGTCTTTATTGAGGTTTTATGGTTTGATTTCTTTCTTTTTTCCCCCTTCCTTTCTCCCCCCCCCCCCCCCCCCCCTCCAACAACAGGAGCTGGTGAATCTGGAAAAAGCACCATTGTGAAGCAAATGAAGTAAGTCCCTTTGGTGGATTTAATGCCTTCACCACTGCCTTTACATATATGGTGCCCAATGTGTCAAAACACAGTGATTTTTGCAAAGCATGCTGCTGGTTGTCAGGCTTATATATATCTATCTATCTTCAATGCTGATGCGGGGAGAATCCTTCTTGCATCCTTCTTGTTATCCCCATCGATTTCTTCCTGGAGAAGGAAAAAGGCGAGCCAGGCTCTTAGTTGTATGAATGAGCATCCGCCATGTTTGATGTGTATGTATGTGGTCAAATGGGGGGGGGGGGGCTCTTAGGGCGGTTTGTTTTCTGTTGAGCTGCTTCAGGTTTTTGGGAAGGTCTGGCATCTGGAACTGAGATTGCAATGGGTGGGATTTGGGGTATTAGGAAGGGAAGGCAAGCTGGAGAAAGGTGAGAAAGGTGAAAGGCTAAGCCAGCCTCCTATTCCTGTTTCTCTTCCTATGATGCGTGTTTGCTATGTACTGATGCTCCAGGTGTCTGCTGTTCAGGGCTTTGGTGCTGAAGTAGGTCCTTTTCCCTTGCTTTTTCTTCATTTTGCTTACCTCCAAAGAGGAAGGAGGTGTGGGGAAGAAAGGGAGACATAGTTGGGGTCCAGAGAAGGATGTGCGTGGCACAGATGCGATCTGGACCCAGCCGTTCAGCATTAACCCACTGCCAACAAAGCTTGCTGTCAGGATGCTAGCTCCCAGCTCTGATTTCCTTTCCCCCTTTTTGCTTTTTCCATCCCCATATTGGATCGCCTCCTGTGAACCAGCTCCTGGGTCAGCAGGTCTAGGAGACGGTGAAAAAGGCCCTTCCTGCAAATCGAATCACATTGTATTTGCATCAAGCCAATAGCGGCTTGCAGTTGTACCAAATGCAGTATGTACCAGCAGAGAAGGCCAACTCAAGAGCGGCCTAGGACTAATACTAAAGCAGTCTTATTTTTTAAAAGACAGGTCCCTGATCCCCAGATTTTTCCTGCAGCTTTAAAGCAAGCTTTCCTCCTCTTGCCCATCCCCGCTGTTTCTCCCCACCCCACCCTTGCTAGGAAACGCATTCAGGCGTAGCCATGCAGCAAAGTGCAACCAAATGCAAAAATCTACAGAACAGTGGCACCTTTCTCGGGCCACCTTCAATGCACATAATGCATTTTGAAGCTCGACTGGCGTCTTCATCAGGCAAAGATGTTTTTAAAACACCGGACAGGAGAAGAGAAGCAGCAGTGCTGGATTTGTGCTTTTCCTCCCTTTCCCCATTCTCTCCGTTCTCTGTCTCTCCAATTAATTATTGCAGAATTTGGCTGCAACTGCAAATTAAGCCGGGGAGATTGGAGACGATAAATCTGCAGCCAAGACAGGAAGGAGGCATCTCCCTCTCCTCTTCCCTCTCCTCCCATTTTTCTCCTTCATCCATGGCACCAAACAGCGTGCACCAAAGAGGCCACCATTTGAGCAGTTTATTTAATTTCTGGGTGATTTCCTTCTCTGCACTGCAGTGTCTGTTTCTGATAAGGATCAGGGGGTTGTCGATTGAAAATCCCATGAGAGGTGCAAGTGTGTACATGTCTGTGTGTTTTGCACACATAGGGAGGAGAGAGGAATAGACCAATGTGTCAGAAAGCGGGCTGGGTACAGGTGTGCCGTCATCTTGTGGCACACACGCCAACATGCCACAGGGGCACACATCCATGCTCAAGCACAGAGTTCTGACATGTTGTAGGGAAAATGTCATTTCTGGGGTCAGTTTGCTGGGCATATGGCATGCTGTTGGAATGGGAGGGGGCCATGGACCTTAGAGATGGTCTTCCAGAGATGTGGACCCTAGATGTGGCCTTCCACAGATGTGGACCCTAGATGTAGCCTTCCAGAGATGTGGAGTAGATGTGGCCTTCCAGAGATGTGGACCCTAGATGTGGTCTTCTAGAGATGTGGAGTAGATGTGGCCTTCCAGAGATGTGTACCCTAGATGTAGCCTTCCAGAGATGTGGACCCTAGATGTGGCCTTCCAGAGATGTGGACCATAGATGTAGCCTTCCAGAGATGTGGAGCCTAGATGTGGTCTTCCAGAGATGTGGAGCTTAGACGTAGCCTTCCAGAGATGTGGAGCCTAGATGTGGCCTTCCAGAGATGTGGACCCTAGATGTAGCCTTCCAGAGATGTGGACCCTAGCTGTAGCCTTCCAGAAATTGTTGGACTGCATCTCCCATCAGACCTTGATAGCATAAGCCAGTGATACGGGATGTAATGAGAGTTGTAGTCCAGGCCCAGCCCTTCTGTAGAACAAGAAAAGAAATGGGAGGAATGTTGGAGGCAGCAGAAGGAATGACACCCAGCTTCACGTCATGCTTTGCTCAGAGCTGAATGTTGAAGCTGTGTTGTGTTTGCAGAAGGCGAGAAAAGGTTTGCTTTTTGCTAGTTGTAAATGTTTGACAGCTGGCATGTTGACATGGGAGAGAGTCTCTCCAGGTTGAAGATAAGGGATTGATTCTTTGCAAAAGAGCATGCCTCTTTGCACATGCATGCATGTGTACATGCATGCACACTTTTGTGACTGGGCCAGTGTTTTTCCCAGAGTTATTTTCCTGTATCCAGAACACTAGTTAAAGATTTCAAGATTTCCAGAACACTTGTTAAAGATTCCACCTTCTAAATATGTTATTACTTCCCAGATGGCCTTCTCAGTAGCGGCCCCACAAATCTGGAATAGTCTTCCTGACAAGCTCCGTCTTATCACCCCCCTGGAAACATTTAAAAAGAGGCTTAAAACCTTCTTCTTCTGTCAAGCCTTCCCCCCTGGAAAATAAAGTCGTGTACTCTGATCCCATTGACTCTCTACCTCACCCTATTGATTGATTGATTGATTGATTGATTGATTGTTATTAGATTGTATATTGTATTTAGTGCTCTTGGTTTTATCTGTTTTATGATGTGTTTTGTAATTGGTTTTAAACTCTATGTAAACTGCTTTGATCTTTTTGGAAAAGCGGTATATAAATAAAATTTATTATTATTATTATTAAGTATCAAAAGGAGTGGACATTTCCCAGAAGAAAAGACTTTTGGGCCAACTGGTGCACTTTGCTGGTCTTGGCTATAACCGGTTTGTGTTTTGTCTTCTAAATACTTCTGTTCTCTTGTGAGTTGTTTCGGCAAGGTTCAGCTCTGTTTGGATGTGGAATGATGATGATTTTAACACCCATGTAGACGATATCCCCTTATGGATGGCTTTCCTAACTGGAACCAGGATGGCATCTGGCTGTTACATATAACCATGTACCTTGCAATGCCTTTGCTCTCCCCTGTAAAGATCCTCTAGGGCAGGGATCTTATATGCACTTACCTGGGGGTAAATCCCATTAACACCAATACTTCTTACTCCTGAGTAGACATGCCTCAGATTGCACCGCACAACATCTTACATAATGAATTGTTTGGATGGGTAACTTTCCAGTATGCAGGTTATGCCTTTCTGTTTATCTTCACCACGGCTCTGTCATTGTTATTTCTATTTTACTGATAGGGTTTGGAAGAGGTCTAGCAGTAGTGTCCTCCTCTGGCTAAGGAGTTTCTTTTAATATCCCCTTTGATCTGAGTGCAGCCCTTTGCACCATATGTGATTAATATGGATGGAACTGAGGTTTTCAAATTAAAATTGTTGTTGATAAGCAGCAAGAGAGAAAAGAAAATCCTTTGTGGAGGTGCGTAAGGAGGAACCGTCACTCGAGGAACATTGGAAATATACTATTATTTATTTATATAATACAGTCTGAACCCCTGCATCCATCCATAGGATCAATAACCATAAGTTCACTTACCAACGTCCAGAAAAAAAGATCTCTAGGTTTCTCAGTTGATTCTGTAGGCATCTGGAGATCTCTCAGGACTCTCAGATGTCTCTGTAGGCATCTGGAGGTTCTCCAGTGTGACACTATGGTCACCTTCCAGCAGAAATATAGCGTTCACCATGATCCATGGTTCTCGCTATCCGCAGTAAGTCTGGAAATGTATCCCCCATGGATGCAGAAGTTGGACTGTATTCCTCTAGTGTTCTCAGAAAGGGGTACAAGGCTTTTCTCATGTCCACTTCATCCTCACCATGGCTGCTGGAGATTCCCAAGCGAATGGGGTGATGAGTCCATGCCAGGTTTTGCCAGCCTTGAAAGGAACTTTCCAAAGTCCTGAACCTTGTTAGAAATTGGGTTCATCACCTTGGAGAGTCTGAATGGAGCAGATTCACTGCACACCATTGACATGGACTTTGATGCCTCAAAATGGGGACTACCAGAGTTTTAGGATCCTCAGAGGAGGGCTTTCTCTTGCTACCACTGTGGCCAGAGTTACTTTTGGAGAAGAGATAAGAGATGGGACCAACCTAGACTGTGGGATGGAGTTTGAGAGCCCTGGAGCAGTCACTCAGAAGGCCCTTTCTTGAGTTCTCTCCAACTGGCTTTTCACAATAAACTTGTTGTGGGAGAAGGGTCTTCTGTGGGGCGCATATGCTATCCCCTGTGCTATACTACTATGTTACTCAGGGGATGGCACACTCTCCTTTTTAGAGGTCTTTAAATAGAGGTTAGATAGGCGTCTTTCAGGGAAACTTCACTTGCATATTCCTGCACCACATGGGTTTGGACTAGATTGCCCTTATGGTCCCTTCCAGTTCTAAGATTCTGTGATTCTACTCCAGCTATGTTTTAAATAGATTTAGATTTAAACTGTTTTAAATTAGTGGCATCTTAGTTCATTGCTTTTGAACAATTTATTATTATTATTATTAATGGTTGCTTTCTTACCATATTTTGTTTTAATCTGTACTGCGAACTGACTTGGGCCTCATATTGGGCAGAAGGAGGGATCCAAATGAAATAAACCTGGATCTCCAGGTGCACCACTCTAACCACTAGGCTGCACAGCCTGCCCAATTAATTGATTTAATTCCTTCTTGGTTCAAACTTGAGTAGCGTGGGGACAGGAGAGGGGCAACCTCACACTGGCTCTTGACGTTGCTGGGTATTTGTTTCAGCCAAAGAGTGTTGGTGCCTCACAAAACTACAGATTACAGAATTCTGTAAGATGGAGCCATAGACGTTAAAGTGGTGTCAAACTGCATTATTTCTACAGTGTAGATGCACCCTGAGAAAGTGTGAGTTGCTCAAAATCATGCAGTGAGTTTCTGTGCCTGAGCAGATATATGACCTGGGGTCTCCTGGACTCCTAGTCCAACATTGAAACCACTAAGCCATTATCGCTCTCATACCACACTGTAGCCCTCGCCAAACCTCAGTTAGGATTTGCACATTCAGGGTTGTGCAAGCAGACAGGTAAGGGGAGGGACTAGCCAAAAGAAATCCCCAAATTAGAAAAACAAAGCAGAACAGGGACTGTTGGAGAGGGGATAAGAGACAACCGAGGCAGTTCCACAGCCTGAGAGAAGTTGCCAAGAAGGCCTGGAAACCATGAAGCCTTATGCAGAATGACTTAAGGAGCTGGGTATGTTTGGCCTGGAGAAGAGAAAGTTAAGAGGTGATATGATAGCCTTGTTTAGGTATTTGAAGGGATGTCATATAAAGGATGGTACAAGCTTGTTTTCTGCAGCTCCAGAGAATAGGATCTGGAGCAACGGTTTCAAACTACAGGAAAAGAGGTTGCACCTCAACAGTAGGAGGAACTTCCTAACTGTAAGAGCTGCTCAACAGTGGAAGACACTGCCTTGAAGTGTAACAGAGTCTCCTCCTTTGGAGCTCTTTAAACAGAGCCTGGATGGCCATCTCTTGGGGATGCTTTGGTTCTGTGTTCCTGCATGGCAGGAGGCTCAATTGGATGGTCCTTGAGGTCTCTTCCAACTCTATGATTCTATGGAAGTGGCTGGAAATCTAGTGGTTTTGAACAATGTGGGTTGTTTTTTTAATGCTCAGTAGTGCAAGGGGTCCCTGTAACCTGTTTAAGAGGTGACCCACCACTCTTGGAGGCCTTCAAGAGATGCATTGACCCATCCTTTTTTTCCATATGCTTGGCGGCATGGGGCTGGGAGGTGGTTTCAAAGCAACAAATACAATATTTTTGGAACACAGTGCTGTAGGGCTGAGCCTCGCCCTTCCCTTTGTTTGGTTCAGTATGTTAACTTCTGCATTCCTCAGTAGCATGGTTGGGATCCGGATCTACATACTGGCTCCGCTTTTGAATCTGTTGGGTGCAACTCAGAGATGGCAGGGCGGCCCTGCCAGAAGCAATGTATCTCCTCTCTCCACACTCCTCTGCTCTGCTCCGCTTGTACTGTATCAGAAAGTGCATTCCTACTCTGCGATTCACAGTGGCTGAAAATAGGCCTGAAGTGTTACCTTTGAGATTAGAGAGAGACAGAGGCATGTGAAGCCATTCTGTATTAATGTTTTCTCCATTAGGAAGGGGACAACTGGCTTAACTCAGATAGGGCAATGGCTCATGCTATGACCAAAGCGAACCCTTGCTAAGAATGAAACAGACACTAATCTCAGTTTTTTATTTGTAATTGGAGCCCAAACTTGGGTAATGTTTGACAAATGGACAGTGAATGTCTGTAGTGTTGGATGAGGGGTTTGGTTTGGATTGACTAAATGATTGCTATTGTTGTGTGACTTCAACTTGTTTCCAATTTAGGGTGACCTTAAGACAAACCTATCATGATTATTTTTTGGCAAGGTTTGTTCAGAGGAGGTTTGCTATTGCCTTCCCCTGAGGCTGAGAGAGTGTGACTTGCCGACATTCATCCAATGGGTTTCATGGCTGAGCTGGGAATCAAACCCTGGTCTTTCCGGTTATAGTCCAACACTCAAATATTGTGCCACACTGGCTCTCAAAATGATTATATTGTCCATTTATGTTATATGTTATAAACTAATAATTATATGTGTTTATAAATGTGAACATTGCAAGAAAGAAGAGGAATTGCAGAGGGGTTTTTGGTATCGGTAAAGGAGGTAAGAGGAAAGGCCTGTGGGAAAGAGATCTGCACATTTGGCACATGGCAGTAGATGTGTGGAGTAGGCACCTCCTACAAGGAGTTGTCTTTGTGGTTTGTAATAGCTTCCAGGCGCGACACACGACTATATGGCTGCCATCCTTTGCAAGAAAATTTTGGATTGGTTGAACCCAATGGCAAAATAGGTCCTGCAGGTTAACAAATCCTGACGAATATTGTCTGTTTTTGGAAAGAGATTACAAGACGTTGAAATTCAAAGAGTTTGTTTCAATCTGACAAGCTGCAGCCAGGATGGAAATTGTTGTTTCTTGTGCGCCTTGAAATTGTATCTGACTTACGGTGACCATAGGGGATTTTCTTGGTATGATTTGTTCAGAGGGGGTTTACCCATGCCTTCCTCAGTCTGAGGAGGTTTCATGGCTGGGAACTGGGTTTCCCTGGTCTTCAGAGTCATAGTCCCAACATTCAGACCCCTAAGCTATGCTGGCCCAAGGTGGCCCTGTGGATTTCCATTCCCACTCAGGAATTTTTGAAGTCCAAGATATAGATTTTAAGTACACTGAAGATCTGGGTGATTTGGTGATCTGGGTGTGTAGCAAAGAATCCGATCCCAAGTATACTCACATGCACACCGCCAGAACAAAAGGGAATACAGGTTTGCGTAAACTGTGAATAAAATGCATTGAACAAACAGAGTCAGGGACTGGCAGTTTAAAGAGAAACACAGTATGGCTGGCATCCTATTTAGCAGTTAGGAGGTTATAACCTTTTGGATTCAACTGCAGTGCTTGGTGCATTGAGACAAGCAGTTGCAGCAGGACCATAGAACCCACAACTCCCAGTTCTCAACATCCTCTGTGACATAGCATCCTTTTCAGCAAAGGGTGGACCATCAAACATATACAGTCAAAAACAGAGACAATAAAATACAACCTTGACTGAGCTGTGCTCCTGTGTGGAACAGGCAATAATCCTTTGCCTGTAGATCTTAAATTCCAGGTACTGAGGGAGATTAGAGCACAGAGCTTCTGAATACAAGAACAAAAGGTTTAAAACAAGCCTTGGCCCAAGCTGGTAGCCAAGGAAGGAATCTGTGTCTGGCAATGCAGGATCTTGGCCTTTATTTCAGCGTACCAGGAAGTATTATGACCAAGTGACCTGATACTTGCTCACCCTACTATGTAGCTGCTGACCCTTGATGGGTAGCAAGGTCTTTGGTTCCTCCTATTATGGTTCTTTTCTCCTTAAACCAAAATGCAGCTGCGCAGGCCTTTGGATAGACTGGGGTTGTGAGCATATGGCCCTTTGAATGGTGTCGGACTGCGCTTCCCATCTGACCTAGCCAGCTTAGCCACCGGCGATAGGTGTGGCAGTCCAACAACATCTATTGAGCAACATGTTGCCCATCCTTGATATGGAAGGTGCCTTCAAAATGAACAACTGACTTCCACAAGATAGGATGCATAAACCTAGTTCCTACATTGAGGAGAAATAGCATAACTTAAGCTTATTGAGTTACATAGCAGTTGCACAAACCCGCCTAAAAAGTGATGTTGCATGACTCCATGTGAAGCACAAGTGTGAACATGCATGTGCATGCACAGTATACATCTACATGCAGCATGCATCCATGCACAGTGCAGATGTGCATCCTTGCACAATGCAAATGTTCATGCATGTGCAATGCACTGATGCACAATGCTAATGTGCATCCAGGTGTATAGTGGTCCTGCATGCCCAACTCTGCTTCTGCAACCTGGAACTGAAGATGGCCTTTCCAGGGCAGACCAAAATGTCCACCTGCTTCTTTGTCTTGCATGCGGACATGCGTAAGACGTATGCTGATGGTGCTTTCCTTGCTGCTTGCTGGAATCAGATATGTAGTTGCTCCTGGCAACCTTCTGTGTGGACTCCTTGCTGAGATATGAATAAATATAACAGCAACAACAGTATTAGAAGATGGAACCCATTTCCTTCTTCTCCCCTAAATATTATTATTATTGAATAACATCAATAAAAATGATAACAAATGAGTCAAGGAGAGCAACAACCATAAATACAAATCAAACACATACAGACATTTGCTTTCTATTTGCTAGCTGCTGGTTGTATTTGTTATTTTATCTAGCTTTCTCATTCTCAATCTGTTCCATCTTCTGTTGTATCATTTCATCATCCAGTCTTCTTGTCCTGGAAGAGTAGTATCTTTCTAGCTCTGCGCATACAAAAGTCTAGCAGCAGTCGTCATGTATTGCAGAATTTTTCTGTATCTCTCTTCTAGACGATGGAATCCATTTGCATTAGTATCGGGTTATTCCTTGATGTCAGAAACAGATGACAGAGAAAATGACATTTGATACTTTGGTTGACACTCTAGCCCCAAAGGAACACATTTTTGGAGTTGGCACCTTAAAAAATGCATTGCTGCTTCCCCCAAGATGACACTTCTGAGATGCATGCAAAACCTACACTTGGATGGGGATGATGGAGTTTGCAGCCCAGTATATCTGGCAAGTGCCATGTTGGAGGAAAATACTGTCAGTTGTTAATA
>NC_056529.1:3687323-3735693 GCF_019175285.1 Sceloporus undulatus | reverse complement strand
TTTGTGCGACTTCTTGTTGTTGGTTGCGTGCCTTCAAGTGGTTTTCTGACTTATGGGGACCCTAAGGTGAGCCTATCATTTCTGACTTATGGGGACCTTAAGGTGAGCCTATCATTTCTGACTTATGGGAACCTTAAGGTGAGCCTATCATTTCTGACTTATGGGAACCTTAAGGTGAGCCTATCATTTCTGACTTATGGGGACCTTAAGGTGAGCCTATCATTTCTGACTTATGGGGACCTTAAGGTGAGCCTATCATTTCTGACTTATGGGAACCTTAAGGTGAGCCTATCATTTCTGACTTATGGGAACCTTAAGGTGAGCCTATCATTTCTGACTTATGGGGACCCTAAGGTGACCCTATGGGGACCCTAAGGTGAACCTTTCTTGGCAAGATTTGTTCATAGGGGTTTTGCCTTTGTCATCCTTAGAGGCTGAGGGAGTGTGAGTTGCGCAAGGATGCCCAGTGGATTTCCATGGCTCTGGAGCATGGATTCAAACCCTGGTCTCCAGAATTGTAGTCCAACGCTCAAACCACTACACTATACTGATTATTTGAGAAATGTCTCTGCATTAATGAGAAGCCTTGCCTGAATAACGGAGAAGGCCTCTAGTAGCTTATCCTTGTGCTCTTTCTCCCCTTCTTGCCCATTTTAGCTGCAGAATAAATTGTATATAGCCTTCTGTTTCACAGCTCAGCAAACGCACACAAACACATGGGCAGCCATGGGTTCCTGGATTCTCAGTCCACTTTTGCTGTGGTTTTCTTCTTTTCCTGCTGCTTTCCACTTTACCAAGGATTCTCTTCTTTTCGAATGAAGTCATGTTTCATGATACAGGTTGCATCTCCCTTTCCTAAATGCTTGGGACGAGAAGGGTTTGGGATGTTGGATTTTTCTTTTTTCAGGTTTAGGAATATTTGCATATACATACTGAGAGATCTTGGAGATGGGAGCCAAGTCTAGACATGACATTCATTTATGCCCATGTATACCTAATACACATAGCCCAAAGCTAATTTTATACATAATGTTGTTAATAGTTTTGTTCCTGGGACAAAGTTTGTGTACACGGAGCCATCAGAGAGCAAATATGTCACTTACCACTTCTAGATGCTTCCAGGAATAGATGCATTAATTTTGAACTAGGCCTTTACTTTAGCATTTGAGGAAAGGCCATAAAAAGGCTGCGGTGGCTATAAGTGGTCCAAGGGCTGCAGGACTTGCATCTCTGCAGATATTGATGCATTCTCCCTCCCGGTTGCCCTGGATTTGGAACCTGACTGAATGCCCTTTAATATTTCACAGAGGAAAGGAGGGAGAAATGCAGCCAAGCAACATCAGACTGTGGTCAAGATGGCAAAAGTTTAAAATGAGGTAGAATACATAAGCTAGGAGGACTTGCAGCAGTTTGTTTTTGCTTTAGTCTGCTGAGAAAGGCAAGATGCCACTCCATCTTCATCCCTGGCTGAGTTAACTGAGTGCAAACTACACTCATCCCTCCATATTTGCGGCATTATTATTATTATTATTATTTATTTCACTGAAGATGTACACAGCGCTGTACATACAAATATATGCTTTGATATTTGTGGCTTCGATTATTCACGGATTTGATTAATACATTCTCTCTAGGAATATCTAGGTCCTCCAGTGCATCTCTCTGCTCAATTTTAACCAAAAGTTGCACTGAAAGACCTAGAGATTCCTAGAGAGTTCTATGGTTCTATGGTCAGTGTCTGTCGGATGTTGACCACAGAGTTGCACTGGAAGACCTAGAGATTCCTAGAGAGGTAAAAACATAGTGTTTGTGTTATTTGCAGTTTTTCCATATTCATGGGGGTCTTGAGCCCCTAACCCTAGCGAATATGGAGGGACAAGTGTATTTTTGCATTTTGAACTCAGGCCCTGTGCAGACCGGCCATTAAGGTTGGCCTGGAGGTGGTGTTGGGGTGTGGTGTCCACATGACGCATGCCCCGACTCTGTCCCCAGGGTGCTGTGATGCCACGCACCACTCCACATGGCATGCAGCATCATGGTGCTCCTCCTGCACTGTGTTCACACGACGCAATAACGAAGGAGTGGACTAAATGTCATAGTTCCACCCTACAGAATTTTGGATTTTGTAGTTTGATCCAGGTTCTTAGAAGTCTGTATTATAGTTCGGGGTTGTGGACCGGAGCTCTCTCGCAGAGAGTTAGGTCCCACACCAGTTGACAGAAGATTAACCAGGGCTGTTCCTGCCAAAACCAGGACAGTTGGAGGCTATAAAATTGCATCAAGGTTTCCTGGACTTAACATCTTTCCTCTGAGACTGGTTGAGGACAGCATTGCGGAGCCTGTAAGGAGGACAAGAAAAGCAGAGAGTGGAGCCATATGCCTGGACACCAAGAGGGCTAAATTGGGAATCCACACCTTCCCGCGCTTCCTCCGTAGGTGAAGACAACCGGCTTACTCGTGTGTGTGCGCAATGTTTGTCTTGCAGCTTGGCGAGAGCGAGGAGAGCAGATAAGGCGTCTCCTTAGTTACCCAGCAGGAACGTCAGACCGCTCATTGATATTTATCAGATACAGCTTATTAGATGCAAAGAACAAAATGGTTTCTGTCAGGGGCTAACTGGGAAGCTTTTATTCCTCCTCGCCCAAGCTGTCGGCGCATCATTCTCGTCGGCTTGGCACACAAGCGGGCCTTTCTTCGGCCCTCTGAAAATGGAGGCGATTGATGATTTTAATTGAAAATGTAAGAACTGCTCTGCTGAATCAGCTCTGCAGCCGGTCTGTCCTGGCACCTGGCTTTCTTTACACTTGTCAACCTGAAGCTGCAGCTCTTGGAAAGTGGGAAAGTGGCCACTTTTCAGGAGGCCATGCTGACTTGGAGATTCCAGGAAAAGGGATTCTGGGTTGTAGTCCAAAAAAAGTAACTTTTCCAGTCTCAGAGAAGCTATAAGGATGTTCGCTAGCAAGGTGTAACACCTGTCAGGTTCACAGTTCTTGTTCCTTGCTCTAATGGTGAAAGGAATACAGCCTTTCCATTAGAAAGACCACCTTTATCTTTGCAAGAGATGTGTCTTCTAAGCAATGGCCATGGATGGCTTCCATGTCAGTGAAGCGACATTTGAAAATGAATATATTCAGAACAACAGTAGCTTTTGTTTGTAAGGATGAAGAATGATTTCTAGTTGTCTTTAAGGCCTTTCTTAGAGGGAATTTCAGTGGATTTTTTCAAACTTCTAGCCGTTCTCTTTCTCAGTCCTTTCTTTTAAGCGATGTAAAAGTACCTAAAACACGCATAAAAGTAACAGGTCAGGTAATGAGAAATGTAATGGGTTATTATTTTTCCCCCTGAACAAACCTTACTAAGAAAACCCCATGATAAAGTTTGCCTTAGGGTTGCTATAAGTCAGAAATGATTTGAAAGCACAAAACGCACGCACATATCCTGCACAAAAACTGCAGTCTCGCAAATCTGCAGTGAAAATCTTGTGCAAAACCCAGCAGTCTTGCACAAAAAAATGAGCACATGTTTTATTGTGCAAAACTGCTGTTTTCTGTGGAAGATGTTTGTGGCTGAGATATCTGTTTTTGCTCAGAAAACAGCTATCTCACAACAACAACAACACCCCAAATTGGGCTGATTTGAAGCTTTTTCCTACAAACTCCTGCTATTCTCACATACAAAAACCAGGTGCAGAATAATTTCACAAAATGTGTGAATACAAGGTGAGAACTGTATGAAAATGTTCATTTTCTCTGCAACGTAGAGAAAGATGTGGCCAATATTAATACTCTCTTGCAAGAACCAGATTGTCAAATATGAACATCCCTAATTTGTACCTAGGACTGCTGTCAGGGTTTCGGAAGACGGGGAGGAGGAGATCTTAATTTGATAGGAAATACCCCTGAATAATTAATGCCCGGCTATATTGCCATCTTCCACTCGGTACAAAAATATCCCCGCTCCTCAGCCCCAAGGGTTTTATTGGCGGTAAGAGCTGACGGTGTCTTTTATTATGATGACTTGTCTGAAATAGATCAAGAACACTGTAACAGAGTAAGATGGGAAAGGTGAATTTGTAAAGCATTGGTCCCGAAATAACCATTAAGTGGAAGTGAGGTATGGAGGAGGACTGCAAACTGTTGTCCTACTTGAGGTTGGTATCAGGATCCTGGAAGTTGTGGATGGATGAGACCTTAAGAACATCGTTGTTATGGTTCCTGGCCATCAAGTTGATGGTGATCGATGGTCATCTTCTCAAAAAGGGGCACCAAGAGTCCTGGTCATCAATTGCCATTTTCAGGTTTTGCATTCTTGACTGAACTATCTGTAGTGCAGTCTTCCTCTTTTTCCTTGTTGTTGTCTGCCTTTGAGTTGTTTCCAACTTTTGGCAACTCTAAGATGATGTTATCATGGGATTTTCTTGGCAAAGTTTGGTCGGACACAGTTTACCTCTGAGGCTGAGTGAATGTGACTTGCCCAAGGCATGGGTCTCTATGGCCAAGTAGAGATTTGAACCCATTTCTCCAGGGTTGTAGTCTAATGCTCAAACCACTACACCACTCCCTACTCCTATTTTCCTACAACCATTCATTCCCCTCCCAACACTGTTGTCTTTTCCATTGAGTCCTATTGTGTCATGATATGTCCAAGGTACAATAGCCTCAGTTTGATCATTTGAAACTTTTAGAGTGTGTTCAGGTTTGATTTGCTCTTAGACACATTTATTCGTCTTTGGGGGAGTCTCTGGTATTTGTAGAACTCTCCTCCAGCACCACATTGAATTTATTCTTTTCCTCTCTGCTTTCTTCACCTTACATACATAAAAACTGGAAATGCTATGCCTGGATGATACTGACTGATCTTTAATTCAGACTGTGCTGTGGATCATAACCAGGCAAATGGTTTGATGAATGCTCCAGGAACACAATTTGGCATACTTCTGTACAACAATTTCTAACATGGGGACAACAGGTTGGGAAGGATACCCAACCACGTCACTAATAATACAAACAAACCCTGTCTGTGCCACTTGGGCAGCTGTTAATGTTTGGCCATGATGCAAACAAGGACTCCAAAGTTCATCTGCCTAGTGGCAGAGGATTGGTGCATCAAGTGAATCCAGACAAAGGATGCTTGTTGTTCCCATAGAGGAGGGAAGGAGGGAGCAAAAGAAACTCTCCCGTCCCCCCGAGCGATTGCTGGTGTCGTCCGCATTTGCTTTGGTGGTTTGCTAAATGCAGAAGATGCCCGAGAACCTCTTAATGTCTGCAGCTGGTGCTTGCTAGAAACATCTGAATGATGCACGGATGAATGGAGAAAGGAGTGGGGGGAGGCCTTGGAGGAAAAGCAGCTATGGAGATATGCAGGGAAATTCAATCAAAACAGAATACACAGGAGAACAAATACAAGCCAGCAATGACTCCCCTGCCCAAGGCTAGCAGGGAGTGTGGCAAGAACGGAGAGCAACCACAAGTCTTGCGAGGAAAACAGTGAGGGATGGATGCCCAGCCAGCGTGGAAAATGTGCCGGTTTTGGAACTAGAGAGACGGGGGAGTAGAACCTTCATAAATGATGATAACGCTGTAACAACCAGGAGCTGCAACAATATACACTTGTCCCTCCTTATTTGCTAGGGTTAGGGGCACAAGACCCCCGTGAATATGGAAAAACCACAAATAACAAAAACATCCAAGAGGACACCTCTCTAAGAATCTCTAGATCCTCCAGGGCAACTCTGTGGTCAACATCCAACAGACACTGACCATAGAATTGGACTGGAGGAGCTGCAAAGTCCTAGTAGAGTATTCTCTCTAGGAATCTCTAGGTCTTTCAGTGCAACTTTTAGTTATTAAAGTTGACCACGGACTTGCACTGGAGGACCTAGATCAGTGATGGCGAACCTATGGCACGCATACCAGAGGTGGCACTCAAAGCCTTCTCTGTGGGCACACATGCTGTCACCCTAGCACAGAGATTGCCAGAGTTTCTTACTAGAAAGCCAGAGGGACATGGCACTTTGCAATAAATAAGTGGGGTCTGGGTTGCAGTTTGGGCACTCAGTCTGTAAAAGGTTCACCATCACTGACCTAGACAGTCCTAGAGAGAACATATCAATCAAATCCGTAAATATCAAATCCACAGATATGGAAGGATGTGTGTATTGCAGCATATCATAATTTCTAACATGGGTTTTTGTTGTCCAATTCCTTTGCATATTGATATTCCAGACTGACATGGCTGTGTGACTGATATATACAGATATTCCTTATAAAAGACAGGCCTACAAATAAGTTAATGTCACAGTGGGTCCTTGTTATCCACTGGGGTGTGGTTCCAGGATCCCCCATGGATATCAAAATCCATGGATGGTCAAGTCCCATTAAATATAATGGCAGTCCCTTAAATATAATAGATATTAAATATAATGGTTAAATATATTAAATATAATAATTAATATATTATATTAAAATATATTAAATGTTATGGTGTCTCTTATATAAAATGGAAAATCATTTGGGATTTATACTTTTTTGGAACATTTTCAAGCTATGGATGCTTGACTCTGTGGATAAAAAAATCCATGGATAAGGAGGACCGTTCAGAGATCTCCCATCTGGCCAGGATATTTCTAATTTGCTAACTTTCTCAAGAAAAAAATCTGGTTTAAATTTATTTTTTAATATTTCATTTTTAAAATATTGGGGGTGGGGGGTGAGGACCCTGATTTTCTTTAAGAAACAGGATTTTTATCCATCCTGGTATGCTCCATATCAATACACAGACATGCAGTTACCCTTGCAGCCTTTCTTGTTCTCACCCGAATCAATGCGTCCTGTTTGCTGTCTTTGTGCCAAGAGCTTCACCATGAGCTAAAACAGACTTTGCGCCTGACACTTGTTGGCACAGAGTTGATAGGAAAGCCATGATGTGTGCATCCTCTCCAAAGGACAGAAAGATCATGATGGCTTTCGCTTTGTGGGCATGTGTGGCACCCGGTTTGTTTTGCGAAGGGAGAAGAATCAGCCCTTCAGAGCGATGGGAGAGAAATGAAGGGAGCTTTTTGTTGGCTTCGTTGGGCCTTTGGAGTCCGATGGGTCCTTTTAAACTGAAGTGAGAACGACTGTCTTTCCTCTGTTTGAAACCCATTCCACAAGAAGGACAGCTCTTTAGGGAGAAGGAAAGAGAAATGGGGGGGGGACCTGCAAAGGGGGGGGGGACCTGCAAAAAATCAGGAAAATATTATTATTATTATTATTATTATTATTATTATTATTATTATTATTATTATTATTATTATCTCAAATCTACTCATTTCAAACTGGGAGGAAACTTTTTCTGGAATCCAAAACCGAAACTGCACTTTAAACACAGACAAACAGAATGGAGAGCTGTTAAGGGATGATAAATGCACCTTGTTACCTTCCAGCTGCCTTTTTTTCTTTAGGGGAATGGCTTGTAAATTAGACGGTCAAATGGTGGCTGGAGATGATGAATATTGCAAGAGGGGAGAATGGATAAATTATGCCAGGAATAGTCTTGGCTCAGCATTTTCAGAGCTCTGCTACAGATGTTTGCGCTTGGTGCAGCGGGGCTTTGCCAAGCTGTGTGCGGGTAGCCATGGTTTTGGAAAAGGAGAAGATAGAAATATGGCTGTCTCCTTTTCCAACAAGAACTTTGTTGGGTGCAAGTTCTTTGGAAATCCCTTCCAGACTTCCAGACACATAAAGTTTATCCCTTGTTGCAATTGTTACAATGATGGTTTGCTCCTTCCAGCGTCAGAAATGGCTGGATGCTTTTAAAGCTGGACTTTGAAGAACGAAGCACTCGAGCCCTTGGAGCCTCCATGAATGAATCTGCCATTTATTATTATTATTATTATTATTATTATTATTATTATTATTATTATTATTTTGGCTTCTCCCACTGCTAGAGATTTTAAATTTCAAGTACTAACAACTCTGACGATTTATTTATTTGTTTATTTTGCAATGTTAAGAAAATTCTCATCATAAATGAGCTGAAATAAATAATAATAATAATAATTATTATTATTATTATTATTACAGTATTATTATCTTATATCCCGCCTTACTCCCAGCATAGGGACTCAATGAAACTGTCATCCATTCCTGTAGTCTAAATGGATATTTTCCCCGTCCATTTCCTTTAAACCTGTGTCTTGTTTCATGGCGTTAACGGGGACGAAAACCAGAAGCGGTTTTCAATCTGCGAACCATCACTCAGGTACATCTATACATCCTTGGATCAGGCAAGGTGTGGAAAAAAGGATGTTACAACGGTTTAGAAATGAATCACATTCTTTGATGACAAGATGTCACTTTGCATTTTGTAATGACCAGACACATTGCTGCCCCGGTGAACGTGGAAATATTTCATATGACTGTTTAATTTTTGTAACTAGTCAGACACTAAATATTACACCTTTTGAAAAAGTACTGACTGTCCAGAAATGCATGCGGTTTCCTATTTTTCTGTGTGCAAGAAAAGTCCTGATACATCAGAGTGAAAGTCCTATGTTTCCATCCTCCTACTTTCCTTGGCAGCCAGTCAGATAACTTCAGGTATAAGTAGGACTGTCTACTGTTCTGTAAAAGTCACACCAAATGGTTCCTTTCCTGTAGTAACCTTTATTTAGTATCCCCATGGTGTCCAACCAGGGCCCATTCGCAGTCCATAGCCATAGTACTATCATCATCATCATCATCATCAATCAATCAATCAATCATCTACCCTTGAGGGCATATGACTCTTAATGGAGAGAACAACTTCTGCAATGGCTTCTTCCTCCCACTATTTCTTGACCTCTCCGTGATGGCATTATGCCATCAAATCCCATTAGTTACGTCACATTCATTGACTATGGCTTCCTAATTCATCGAGTATGGCTTCCCCTATGGCCATATTTCCCGTCCAGACATCCCAAAATGCTGGCCGGAATGACATTCCCCCCTCTTTATTTAGGATTACTGCATATATTTATACACAGGTCTGGAAATTTAGGTTTAAAAACTGACCCAAAAAACATGAGTCAATGTATCCATGACTGTATTTTAACGTGTGTGTGTGTGTGTGTGTGTGTGTGTGTGTGTGTATATATATATATATGGTGAAAGGCAAGAGTTTAATCTGCCCTGGAAGCACTAACCCCCTTGTACTCTCTCATCCACCCAGCCTTTAGTATGTGCACAGTTTTATAAGTTCTTTGGCACTGTTTTCCTTTACTTCATCCTTTACATCCTCCATTACATGCCCCTAAGTTTTAACCTCAATTTATCCACAGCTCATATCAAAATCCATAATTTTTGGCCCCAAATCCTGCTCGCGACTTATATATGAGCTCGACTTATAGTCGAGTATATATATGGTACGTTTTCTGGTCTGGCAAACTTAAAACAAACTCTCCGACCGAGATTAAAAACCAAAGCAAACCAGGAGTGATTTTCCTTTTTCTGATTCCTTTTTAAATTCATTTCTAAGCATTTCTGGTCCTAGAGTCTCTCCAAGAGGCAACCTTTTCCTTCTTTGGCCGGGAACAAAAAAGCCATTTGGGGCCAGAAAAGTAGCCATAGTTTTGGGGCTACCCATTTTCTATATTTGTTTGAACCGCTAAAAATCTGTCTGGTTTATACTTGAGAAATCAACTCCTTCCAAGATAATTAAAACCTCAGCATCCTTCCTAGGTAATTAAAAAACAACCCACCACAGTGATGTATGTTTCCATAATGCTGTTGTGAATTTGGTCATTCGGTTGCAAGAACGGGACGCGTCTCCTCTCTAATCCTATCAGAAGAATAACCTGGCCAATAAATCACTTTGCTGGTAAATCCAGAGAAGGCACTGCTTGGCTTTATGAAAACCCCACTTTCCCATGAGTCACTTTCTCCCAGCATTAATTCATTGGGGAAAAATAACCCCATCAAAGCATAAATGTCCCCTTATTACTGCAACAAGTAAGTCCAGCTGCCGATTGGCTTTTTAGTAATCAAATCTGTCGGCAGTGGACCCATGGCTGTGCCATATCAAGATACCATGACCATGACCTTTTTATTCTACAACCTGCTTAACATTCAGGGGCAAACAGGGGACAAAGGGCCATAAAACACAGGCAATAAATGTGAAGTCGAAGGCTTTATACCCAACTCTCTTCCATGCCAGCGTTCTCTGAAGATGCCATCCACAGATACTGGTGAAGTGTCAGGAATAAACTCTTCTAGAACACAGCCACAGAGCCCAAAAAACCCACAAAAAACTATGGATGCCGGCCATGAAAGCCTTCGACTTCACAATGTATTTATTTTATAGAACTTCAACCCCATTAGCAGCAGCAGAGTAACTTCCCTTGAGATCCAGCTTCTGCCTGCATTGAGATCCTTCCAGTTTATCTTAAGTAACACATGAGTCAAAATGTAGACCTGTGACTCTAATATCCTTGCTTTTCTTCTCTTGTATGGATTTTAGTGCCTTTGCCTGATGCAGAAGCCAGTGGCGCTTGGGATGCTTGCATGATGCATTTTGCGCTTTTTAGTTGGTCCAATAAAGATATGGCTGTTTTGTTGATATGGGACTTTGTTGTGTTTTGCCGCACGGCCGTCACAGCTACCCCTGAATATAAAGCTATTTTTAATCTTTCCACTTTGTCTATGACGACGTTTGGCAATACTTGTCAAATTCTCAAGGAAAATGAATGGAAATCAAGGTAGCTTCTGCTCCCTATGCTCTGACCTTTTAAATGCCCTTCGTACAGTTCTAGTTGGTGCTGTGTTGTTACTGGATGTGATGTTCAGTTCAGTCTTGCACCAGTTGGCTATAAAAGTGATGATGCATTTCCTGGACCTCTTATTACACAAGTGCTCTCAACTGGAGATGCTTGAGGAATTTGATCTTTGCTGTGATGATGATGATGATGCATGTTGATGTGAACTCCCACATCCTTTTAGGCTAATATTTGGGTTGGAATGTAATTATCCTTCAGATCTCTCACATCTCTGAAGGCAGCTCTTTGCTTTAAACCAAAAAAAAAGCCACTCTTCCAAATTGCACTAAAAACACGTCTTTCAGGGGGACAGAATCCTATATGCCCAACTAATGTAGACCCACCGGATCAAAGGGTGTTGACTCGCCATTCAAAGTTTGATCCAATGGATCCGCTCTAGTGGCGAAAACCAATAAATGCTGGTGAAATACATAAATACAAGTTCCCTTAGAGATGTGGTTGCACTTTTTGGGCCATTGCTCAGTTCACAGTTGTGTAAGCAGAGTTCAACAAGTGTAACTACGGCACACGGATGTGAAGCCAAAGGTTAGTCTCAACTAAGGCAGATCCGTTGGATCTATTGGACTTACCTGTGTGTATCAACTCTCCATTCGACAACTGACTGAATGAGTCAACTTCACATGGACCTGAATTCAAAGATTAGTCTCAACTAAAGCCAGATCCATTAGATCTATTGGACTTACCTGTGTGTTGGAAGCAAGTGTGACTAATGGAGAGAGACGTTGTAGCACCTTTGAGACTACGTGATAGAAAGAAGATGGCAGCATGACCTTTCATAGATTAAAGTCTACTTCCTCAAATGCATCCTACAGAAGCTCATGCTGCCAACTTCTTTCTTTCAGTTAGTCTCAAAGGTGCTACAAGACCTCTCTACATACTGATTCTATGACTAACATGGCTTTATCTTTGAATACTAACTCTGGTTAATGGAGAGAGAGAGGTTGCAGAATTCAGCCTTCCGTGTTGCAGAATCTGGTGCAGAATTGTGGTGCGAATTGAATTATTTTCGAGCATAGGCTGCCGAGCGGGAAATGTGGACCTCCCTTTGCAGCAGCCTGATGCGCCGGGCATGATAGGACCCGACAGGCGGGTCCACGTCTCCGTGCGTCTTCTGGCTCATCCCAGCCCACATCCCCTTTCTTCTCCCTTGCAATATTTATACAAGCTGACACAGGCCGCAGTGTTTGATGCATAATGGATTGTGAAAATGTGTTAGGCTGCGTCATTTATTTAACACTTTAAATATTTAGATTCTCTGCAGCTAGTTTACACAGACTTCTCCTGCGCTGAACTATTTATAAGATGCTGTCAACTTCTTGTCCAAAAGTGAGTTGCATCCATCGGAGGCCCCAGGCCTTGAAGAAGAGCAGTTCTCGCACGGTGCCAACGGGCTCCTCTTTGGGGCTCGCGGCCTGGATCTTCTCAACCGCTGGCCTTGTCGAGAAAACGCCCAAATTGGCATGTCTTGTTCGGAGCTGCTTCTCTAGACCGTATATTAGGTTGCCAGGTCAGGACAATACCAGGCCTTGAATATTCAGAGGCAAGTCCTGAGATCTAGGGACAACCCACCTATTGTTTCAGTTTGGCAAGGACAGTTCCAAATAAATCTTTGTGCGTTTCGGGGGCTCTGTGGCCATGTTCTAGAACAGTTTATTCCTGACGTTTTGCCAGCATCTGTGGCTGGCATCTTCAGAGAAATGCCAGCCACAGATGAAGATGCCAGCGCCAGATGCTGGCGAAACATCAGGAACAAACTCTTCTAGAACATGGCCACATAGCTCAAAAAACCCACAAAAATCTATGGATGCTGGCCATGAAAGTCTTTCACTTCAATATCTTTTGGACTACTATACCCAGAATTCTCCAGCCACCATGGCCATCCTTTATATCTGAAGGATGATGTTTCAGTTTAGTTATCTTTGCTTCTAAGGAGAGTTCAGGCTTCATGTGCTCTAGGACCCCATTGTTCGTCCTTTTGGCAGTCAATGCTATCCACAGAACTTTCTTCCAGTACTACTTTTCAAATGTTGATTCTCTTCCTATCACTTTTCTTGTTGTCCAGCTTTCACAACCATACATAGAAATGTGAAATGCAGTGGCATGGACCACACCCTTCAGGGTCTTGTCTAGTACCTTCATAAGTTTTGTCTTCTTCCAGTTTCATGACTACAGACTTCATTTTGATCATAGCATAGATAATCTTTAATCTTCAACACTTTCAGTGTCTTTGTTCTACACTTTAAAGCAATACAAATAATCGGTGATAGTTGTTTTTGTTTTCTTGATATTCAGCTGTAACGCTGCTTTTCCACTTTCTTCCTTAGTTTTCTTCTATAGTTATTCCACGTCTTTGCTATTTTGTGCAAGTCACATGGCGTCATGTGCATATCTTAAACTGTTGATGTTCCTTTCTGCCAGTTTTTACGCCTCCTTCCTACAAGTGTAATCCTGTTTTCCATATGATATGTTCTGCATATAAATTAGACAGCTGAGATGCTGATGGGAAACCTTTCTGTTTCTCCATATTGTGTCCTGACAGTGACCTCTTATCCGAAGTATAGCTGATGCATCAGAACAATCAGATGTTGTGGCGCACCTGTTTCTTTGAGAGCGAACCATAATTTCTCATGATCTACACAATCCAAGACTGTGCCGTAATCCGGAAATAGCTGTATTTATTAAATTTGGCTGGGATCTCTAAATGGAGGAGAAAATCAGTTCAGTTCATTTATGAAGAATTAACAAAAAGAAAATTACAGATTGCTTATTCTGTACGGAAAGAATTCAGGTCTTAACATTTCAATGTTAAAAAGCAAATGAAACTGACAGATTGTCCCATCCGTATATACTACATTACATTGTGTGTCGGGAATACTGGTTCTGAAAACGTGTCACATCAAATGAAGTCACAGATAATAGACAGATAGGTACACACACATGCGCATCTACCTGTATATACTTAACTTAGGTGGGTAAGAGGTGTATCGGATTATGAATAGTGTGGACCAAGAAGATACAGAGGAACGTACCTCCCTCTCTCATCAAACTAGAAACTGAAACTGAATTGTAATTTAGGAGCGGTCACAGTTCTGTAAACAGTGCATAGTGGACTAAGGAACTCACCGCTACAGGAGGTAGTGATGGCTGCAAACTTGACTGGTTTTAAAAGAGTGGATAAAGTCATAGCAATTGGATCCATTGGTGGGTACCAGTCCAGGTGGCTATGTCTCACCTCCAGTATCAGAGGTGCAATGCTTCAGTATTTCATTTACCAGGGAGCACAAGATGCAGGATGCAGTTATACTCACATCATGGAGCACATGCGCGTTACACAATTACTGCATTGCAATTTCACTTTAACTGCCACGGCTGGTAGCCAACCCTGGTTCGTACTTGGATGGGAGACTGCCAATGCATACCAGCAGCTATAGGCTCTATTACAGAGAAAGGTCCTGGCAAAACCACCTCTGAGGATTGCTTGCCAAAGAAAACCCTATGACATCCATGGGGCTGCCATTAAATGACAGGTGACACGAAGGCATATACACATATATAGATGAGTTCTGAGTGTGAATTATTTTCAGCGTTTTGACCTCTGCAGTGCTAGAAATTTGAAGGAGAGGGGGAGAATTATTATTTGGGGGGCAATGCTTCCCTTTGTAGCCATGACCTGGAAGGGGGGGGGGGGGATGGATAAGACATATCTTGGTTACTCAGCTCCTGCAAAGGGGTTAACATTTGAGAGTGGCTTAACTCAGTTAAATGAGGCCATTTACAGCTTGGCAACCTATTCCTGTGACCTTCTCTTTCTCCCCTTGCCTTGGTCTTAGGGCAAGCCAGATTAAGGCGTGATCTGCGAGTGTTCTTTGGTCTGCTAAGCTCGCTGCAAGAGGCAGGGATGGAAGGCACTCCTGTCCGGGCGGAGGCAGGATTAAACAATGAAAGAACCTGCCTGGGATTTCCCTGTGACGCGCAATGGGACGAGAGGAGAGGATCCTGATCTGCAGCACCCTCTCTTTGCTTTGCAAGCAAAGGAAAGGAGCAGCGGGGAGCTCCCTGTCCTGTAACGTAACACTGGAGGTCCAATGGGAATCAGCTCCCTCCTCTCAGATTTGGCAGCAGGACCGCAGAGATTTGGAAGGGAATTTGGTATTGTTGCCAGACAGCAAAAACAAAAAATGCACAGAAATTGTAGAGTTCCAAGGGAGTTCAAAGGTTGAATTCGGCCACTTTGTTGATGCAAGAAATCTGCTGTTTCAGCACCCCTGATAGATGGGCAATCTAGCTTCTGCTTAAAAATGTCTTCTGGGAAAACACTTCTGACTACACATCCATAAAAGCCTGATGGAGTTTCTCCATTATGGTGGGAAAATTATTTTGCATGACTCCATCCTAGGGAATCCTGGGATTTGTAGTTCACAGAGGTACTCAGAGTTGTTTTTTCTTTTGCTAGAGAGCTCTGCAAACCCCTCTGGGTCAGGAGCATAGCTATAGCTGAGACGCAATGGGAGAATTGCCCCTTCCAAATAAGAGGCCTTAGCTGCTCATGAAATTTCCATTTAGTCCCAAAATTTCCATCACTGCAGTAACTTAAAATTTGAACTGAGTGGTTAGAAATACAGTCATACTTCCACATTTGTGGTTTGAGCATTCACAGATTTGATTATTTGCAGATTACTTCATTTGCTGCCCTATGTGCAACTGAAAATACAAGTTTTCTCTAGGCATTTCTAGTGCTTCCAGCATGACTCTGTGGTCATTGCACTGGATGTAGAATTGCACTGGATGACCCAGAAATGCCTAGAGAAAACACTTGCACAGTATTTCCAATTTTTGTGTTAGGTTGCAATAACTGGACAGCAAGGAAAGCTGACAGGAGGCAAATGAACTCATCTGAAAGGCGGTGCTGGAGGAGATGCTATGGGCTGCCAAAGATGAGCGCACATCAAACTATAAACCCCAGGATTCCATGGGATGAAGCCATTGCATTTAAACTGGCACGAAACTGTTATAAAGTGTGCAGTGTGGATGGACCACTGGTGTGCTGGAGGATGCTGTAATGCCGCTAGTGGGTTCAGCTTCTGCATCTGGAATTCTGTCTTTTCTCTCAGGTATCAAAATGTCATGGGCCACCTCTCTTTTTCTATTATTTTTAAAAAGAGACTTCATTAGCCGTCCCTGAACAGTTTCAAAAACGTCGTAGACCTTTGCTGCACTGGGATCCACATGCGCATGCCCTCCCTTCCAGTGTTTTTGACTCTTGGTTCATTTCATTTTAAAAAATGTAAGTGGATGCTTGCACTGTGAAACTGCCAAAATGCACTGGGACATTTTCATAACATCCCTGAGGGAGAACTGTTGTTCTTGGAAGCCTTCCTTGCCCTGCTCCCATTTCCGGCTCAGACAATTGTCGGTTCAATGCCTGGAGAGGCTGGATGAAATCTAGTCTCGAAACCGGAATGTTCCTTCGGTCATTTCCCAGGCTGCACCCGTCTCCCTCGGAGCCGAGGCGTCCATGTTCTTGGGACCAAGCCCCGCACAACGCAGTGCGACTAAATGGAGAGAAGATCCCAGGGTTGATGTTTGTGTGGAGAACTGTGCAGGAAAAGGAAGGGAGGGGAATTACCAAGAGATGTCATGATGGAGTGTAACAATGCCACTGTTAGTAGGGTTGCCAGTTTGGTGTCTGTGAGTTGTGCCAGGCAAAGTGGTAACAGTCCAGTCTTATGCATGTCTACTCAGAAACAGATCTCATTGGATTCATGGTGATTACCATCAGCCAGTGATGGTAGAAAGCAAAAATAAAGGTTCCTCTTGACATTCATGTCTAGTCATAACCAAGTGTAGAGGGTGGCCCTCATCTCTCCTGCTAAGTCAAAGATCTGAAGATGACTTTGGTGGTAATGTAGCCAGCATGACTTCATGGAACGCTGTTACCTTCCCACCTAAAGTAGTTCCTATCTGTCTACTTGTATTTTCATAGAATTATAGAATCATAGAGTTGGAAGAGACCACAAGGGCCATCCACTCCAACCCCCTTCTGCCATGCAGGAACTCTCAATCAAAGCATACCCGACAGATGGCCATCCAGCCTCTGCTTAAAAGCTTCCAAGGAAGGGGACTCCACTACACTCCGGGGGAGAGTCTTCCGCTCTCAAACAGCTCTTACTGTCAAGAAGTTTCTCCTAATGTTGAGGTGGAATCTCTTTTCCTGGAGCTTGCATCCATTGTTCCGGGTCCTATTCTCTGGAGCAACAGAAAACAAGCTTGCCCCCCTACTCAATATGACCTCCCTTCAAATACTTAAACAGGGCTATCATATCACCTCTTAACCTTCTCTTCTCCAGGCTAAACATCCCCAGATCCCTAAGTCATACCTCATAGGGTATTTGGAAATGGTGGTGGATTGAAACTAATGTATATGCCTGATCCTTGCCTGTATGTTTCTTCCCTCTTTCGTTCTTTCTTTCATTCGTTCGTTCATTCTTTTCTCTTTCATTCTTTCGCTCTCTTTTTTGTAATGATAATTTAAAAATCCTCTCTCTCTCTCTCTTTCTCTTTCTCAGAATGATTCTCAAAGCACATAGATTTGATTCGATTCATTTTGAATTTGGGGATTCGTAACAAGTGTATCATCAGCATCACTTAGAGTAAACATTGGTTGTTTTCACGAAAATGGAAATTGCGTGGAAGACCTGGAATGTGACACTTGACAGCGTTTATACAGATTAGGCAGAGAGTGAGAAATGGTTCAAAAAGTGAAAAACAAGCCATTTCTCCATTTTTGGAAGGAGAAACGTTTTCGGTGACCTCTATAGTTCTTTGGACTTCCATTAATTAGTCTTGTTTGGATTTCTTTTTCCATCGTAAGAGAGGTATCATAGATATGGCTATGTGATGCGATAAAATAGTATTTCGAGAGAGGGATAAGAAAGGTAAGTGCGAAATTCCAAAAGCAAAAAAGGGAACATTGTGGATCAAGATGGATGAAAACAGCATGTGTTATGGAAGCATTAGGCCATGGAGCATTAGTGACCTTATCTGTCACACCATCAAGAAGACTAGACTTGGCTTTGCTGAGCATGAGCCTTAAAAAGACTCCTTTCCAATAAATCCAGTTTATGCTGTCATCAAATATATAACCTTTCTGGCACTGGCTTTGCACAAAAGATAGGAAGGAAAGGAGAGAGACTTACTCTCATTCTGCTCATTTAATGCGGGTTTTGTCATTTCTACTTGCCTACAATTCATTCCTGCTCATCCTGTATGAGCAACTAAAGGGGCAAACTTGCACATCTAAAGGTGACCTGCAATAAGTGAAAATAAGCAACTTGGCAAGGAGTTGCTGAATGAGCACAAGGAGACATTTTCTGTAGATATGAATGTAGCCAGCAAAGCAAAAAAAAAAGTTATGGAAAAGGAGGAAGACAAAAATAAAGAACGATGTACAGAAATGGTACTGATGGCGAGAAGTCCTGGATGGTAGTGGGGCTGATGGTTTAGAGGAAAGGGACAAGCTGAGGTCCTCTTTAACCCCAGCAAGCAGAAATCCTCACCTGTTATGCTCCAGCTTTCCATGAGAGTCAAGATCTTGGATAGAGGAGGCATGGAGCATTTGGTGGCTTGCAGAGAATGGGAGACAGTGGCGAAATGTATGGCAGTAGCTGGATGCATAATGGGGATGTCGCCATTTGGGGGTTTCTAGGGGTCTTGCACACATCTAGAAGGATGAGGACATGGTGTATCCAGCTATAGGGACACTGCTGGATGCTTCTCCGCTATACCTCACCCTTTCCATTGGCCACTAAATGGCAATGTCAGAAGGGAGGCTGGGGACCAGGTTAATTTCAAAGGGTTTGGGAACTTTGCGCAAGGGAAGTTAACTCCGGGGGGTGTACATACAGCCCCTAAGGGGCGGCGCGATGCTGCCCCTTTTCTAGCTGGATTGGGGTTGTGGCAACCTCATGTCGCAGCCCTGAAATGGCCTTTGCAGGGTGCAAAAAGGAGCCGCAAAGGGTGCCCTAGCCGCATTGCCATGGCTTGGCGGCACTCTTTAGGCACTGCGTCATGCAGACACAGCACTGGAGGAGCACTGTGACACTGCATGCTGTGTGGTGCAGCATGCAGAGTCATGGTGCCATGGGGGCAGAGCCGGGGCATACATCGTGAGGACACTATGCCCTGACTCCACTCCCATGCCGGCTTTAATGGCTGATGTGTACAGGGCCTCACTAGGGAGAAGAGAAGCATCAAATATTTGTATTTGTTGAGCTCCTTCCTTCTCATACTATTTCTTAGTCAGCCAGAGCAGAGGTAGTGTGATATGGATTCAGTGAGAAGATTTAAGTGCAAGGGTGGAGGTAAGCCAGGCTTTTAGGTGAGAGTCTTCCGGTAGCTAGACGTTTTCTCTTCCTCTCTCCAGCCACAAAATGCGCTTCCCATCATGTCTAGGCTGGAGTCGGCCTCGATCGTGAGGCTTATTTTCTGTATAATGTAAGTAGGATAAATGCATTTATTAATGGGAATGCATTTTATGCAAGGAGTAGGCTTAGCTTGATGGAGACCTGCATTGGCTATTTACTGTTTGTAAAGATCTGCTTAGACCAGTCAATCCAGAACCCAGGAGCAAACAGAACACAGCACCAGAGTAGGATCTTGGAGGACATCTAATCTGACCCTCTTCTTGGTATATATTTATTTATTTTGCAATTTATTTATTTTGCAAGATTTGTGGTATTGCAAATCTTGAGTGTGACAGGAGGAGAGAGTGTGTTGTATCACAAGTTTGCTGGGGAGAGAAATCACTGATGTTGTTCTGCCTTTTCAAAGGCCAAAGGCCTGATGCATTGCCTTCCAAATGAGGAGCTTGCCCTGCATCTCTTGCACAAGGAGCAGCTAGTCTTGTGTTGTTGTTTTTTGTGCAATGGCTTTGCTTAGGAATCCAGTTATGTCAGCCACTCAGGTCAGAGGGAAGCTATTATTTATAGCCTTTTGGCAGCCCATGCGTTTTGCTGTTGTTCTTCCATAGACGGAGCATGGGGGCTGGTGATCGAGGAACATCCGTTTTACCCTTGCTGGAAGAAGGGATGTTTTGTGATTTGGGTCTGGCCTTTGCGTATGTCTCAGAGGCCAGGTTCCTATTACCTTTTAAACCAGATCGCAAATTGGTTTGAACCAGTTCAAATGACCCTAGTTCCCACTTGAAGCAATTCGCTGAAGCGATTTGGAGGGGGGGGGGCATGCACTAGACCCATTTAACCCACAACTTTCCCCCCGTGTCTTTTTGGATAAATCAATTCTGCGCAAGCGTGAACCAGATGCAGATCAGAATCGATTTAAATTTGCCCTTCGGCCGGCTGGAGCTGGTCCATTTTGAATCAATTCGCGCATGTATGAACCCCAAGTGGATTATTTTAGAGGGGAAAATGCAAAAATGTAGTGGGAACCACACTTCACTGTCGAATCGATCCATCAATTTGGATCGCACACCGATTTACCTGTAAGAGGGAATGAGGCCTCAGAGACTCTTCCTAGAGCAGGGGTTGGCAACCTCCGGCCTGTGGGCCAGATGCGGCCCGCGGAGGCCTTTCGGCCGGCCCCTGCCCACTCCTGCCGCTGCCGCCACTGATTACAGCTTTTCGCTGCTCTGGGCGCCGCCATTTTGTCTGAGGGACAGCAACCCGGCCCCCAGCTCAAAAAGGTTGCCTACCCCTGTCCTAGAGGAATGGATTCCTGCAAGGTGCTTAACCAGTTGGGCAGCCATCAGGTTTCAGCCTCTCTGCAATGCAAAGGAAGGGGAGTGGGATGGATCGTGCCCTTTCCAGTAGGCTCAGGCAAAAGCAAAAGGCTGCAGCATCTCCCAGCTTGTTTTTCCTTCCTCGATAATAACTTTTGCCCTCTTGACCACACTCTGATGTCGCTTGGCCACATGTGTCCAGGTTTTCATTTGTGAAGTGTTGGAAATGCCCATGACGTTTCTATCCCTACGCCAACTGACCTCATTCTGAATTAAACTTGTCCCTCCATATTCACAAGGGTTAGGGGCACAAGACCTCTGTGAATATGGAAAAACAGCAAATAACAAAAACACCATGTTTTTACCTGAGTGGACACCTCTCTAGGCATCTCTAGGTCCTCCAGCGCAACTCTGTGGTCAATGTCCGACAGACACTGAGCATAGAACTGTGCCAGAGGAGCTACAAAGGCCTAGTAGAGTATCCTCTCTACGAATCTCTAGGTCTTTTGGTGCCACTTTTAGTTAAAGTTGACCACAGAGTTGCACTGGAGGAGCTAGAGATTCTTAGAGAGAACATATCAATCAAATCCATGATTAATCAAATCTGCAAATATCAAAGCTGCACATATGGAGGGATGAGTGTATACTGTGAAGGGTTTTCTCTTCCAGAATCTCAAGTCTTTTGCCCTGAATCAGTTGTAGTTTGCATGCCCAACTGGAATATCCTGGGGCCATTCGTTCCAGGTCCTCATTATCGGTTCCTGCATTTGCTCTGGGTGGATTGTTTGCAGTGAGTTCTGATTTCCCGTTGATTTCTGTATGCTCACGATGAAGACCTTGCTATTTATTTCCTGATGCAAAAGAACCTCAACGGTTCCTAATTACCCGGGGTCACCGTCGGAGGTTTTCGCCTCAGCTCCTGCTGCACCCATAAATTGGATGTACAAATTGGGAAAAATAAAAGGAGATATCTTGTCACCTGATCTTTTTTCATAAGGATGTAAACAAGCACCGCGGTTTACTAATTCATTAATTCATTCAACATGCATTTGCTGGGGGGGAAAACACCGTGTACCTTCCCTTTAGTTCCCTTCTCCTGGGCTTCCTTGGAAAAATAGTTCAAGCAACAGCAAAACATTATTAAAATAGCTGCCTTGAGTCCCTGTACTGGGAGGAAGGTGGGGTATAAATAAACATAACAACAACAACAACAACAACAACAACAACAATAATATACAACAAGCTTATTGATGGCACAGTGTGACATCAAATGGTGAACAAAATATCATGAAAGAGCATCCCTCTTTCACTTAGAGGCCTCTAGATGTGTTGGAGTACAAGTCCCACTATCACCATTTGACATAGTTGTAGTGGCTCAGGATGATGGGAATTGTTGTCCAACTCATTTGGAAGGTATGTTTATGGAACATATATCCAATGCATCTGAGGAAATATACCAAGTCTACGAAAGCTCATGCTACGTCTTTCCTATAGTTAGTCTCAAAGGTGCTGCAAGATCCCTTTACATACTGATATTCCAGTCTAACATGGCTATGAATGTCCCCGAATATTTACAATGTTCTGCATAGCTCACCGAATGCGTTTGAAGGAAAAGATCTTTAAAACTCCCATCTTTGAACCGTTAAAAAAAAAGGTCCAGATTACCACCTTGTTGTACATTTCCTTCCCCATCAATACTGCAAGTCAGATAGGAATGACAAATATATGTGTTATCAATGGGGTGTAGCAGTAAAATGAACATTTGATCCTATTTGTCTTGCATCCTGGGCTTTTATGGAGACTAATGACAGCTTATGGGTTTACATAAGGAGGTGAAATTGTGGAAAGAAGAGACAGGGCATTACAAAATCGCTTTTATTTCTGTCCAGCTGGGAGGGCGATTTGCACACAAACCTCCTCCCTTCGCCTTTCCCCGCCACATGCATGCAGAGACACACATGCGCACGCATTGGGCTTGAAAGCGCCCTCTGAAATGGTGAGAGCTGGCCATGAAGTGAGAAAGCTGAATTGGGAGAGTAGGATCATCTGGAAACAACCGTCCTGCCCTCCCCGCCCCATTGCAGCTTCTGCGAGAACCCTTTAAGAGGATTAGTGGAACAAGAGTAATTCATCAGAATGGCATTATGTAACATTACCCTGAGAATTCCTTCTTTTGAGAGTTTTCCAGGTATCGGGATAGTGCCTAGCTCCTTCCGAGGCCTCGCTGCTTTGAAGGATCTGTGAAGGAAAGGTTTGGGGTGCTTTTTCACCCCATCCTTCTGAGGGCTGGCTTGACTTCCCTCCTATGCAAAGGCAGCCTTGCAACCTGGGTGGCCACCAATGAGAAATTCTCCATGCTGCATTTGAATGAGTTTCGAGCCATCTTCCGGAGTGCGGTGATCTCTGTGCCGAAGAAGTAGTTGGGCTAGCGTTTCTGGGAACAACCTCTTCCAAGTCAGGTGTGATGGGAATTGCCATCTGAAAGGTCAGGGAAGGTTGCACTAAAACAGCTGTTCTCAACCTGTGGGTCACGTCCACTTTGGGGGTCAAATGACCCTTTCACAGGGGTCGCCTAAGACACATATTTCCAATGGTCTTAGGAACCGAGACACCATAATTTTAAGGTTGGGGGTCACCACAACATGAGAACTGTATTAAAAGGTTGCAGTATTAAAAAGTTGGGAACCACTGCACTAAACTACAGTTGCCCCTTTGAACTCGTGGGGGATCCGTTCTGACCCTCCATGAGTTCGAAATCTTGTGCATATTCAATCCAATAGGCTTGAGTGGGGCGCGTGCATGAAGGGCGTGCGCCACAGACATGCACCCCATTCAGATTAATAGCAGTTGCCCATCCACGGATTTCCAAGTCCACGCATTTCAAGTCTGCGGACTTGGAAGAGCGACGGTATTCTTTGTTAGCCTTTCTGCCTGCCCATGTCTCCCTGGCATGGGCATCTCTGACAAGATGGACAGATTAGTTTCTTTCACATCCATGCTTGGCATCCTGTGTGTGGCCTACATATGAGTCCAGTTTGGGACTTGTTGTAAATAAGACACTGTTGACAATTAATCACAGCGCCCGCTGTTGCTGTGTTCTATTCCAAGTCTGATGATGATGATGATGATGATGATGATGATATTTCAAAGGGGAGTTACACTGCACTAGCGCTATGAAATCACTATACAGTCCTCCCTCCAAATTCGTGGGGGAGCCATTCCACCACCACCCCTCTTCCCATGGATTTGGTAATTCGTGTATATTCAAGCCCCATAGCTTTGAATGGCCACATGACCCTGTGTGTGGCCATGTGCATGTGTCATGGGCGTGTGCACCATTAACTTTAATGGAGGTGAATAGTCAAAACTGCAGATCTCAAGTCCGTGAAAACAGAGGGGCGACTGTACTGAATACCAGCATATGAGATACTGTACATATTTTTACTGGGAGGAACTGACTGCTACGTGTCCTATCGAGCGGCCAAATATATTAAGTTAGCTCTGTCCGAAAGAGAAGCTTTTACATTGTTTCGTGACAAGATATAATCTCAGTTTTTATTGTGTATATTTTACTACCAGTTTAATTGTCCTCTTTTAGGTTTAACATGGCATTGGATTGTTTTACGGTGGTATGCAAAAGCCTGGTTGGCTAACGTGAATAAATAAACTATAACATAGCTGTCACATCGTTGCAGAATTCACAGAGCGGACAGTGCGGACTGCACATTGACACACTACTCTGGGCACATTCTTATACCTCTGCAGTGGTTCCACATGCACAGTTCTGCCCCAGCCACCATCTACTGGTTATGACTTTAATGCGTTGTTGGGAAAAATAAATCCCTCTACATGCATAACGCAACATATGCCTGCCTATGTCACCCAGAGGATTCTGGCCCAGAATTGCTGTGAAATGGAGAGGAAGGGAGGAAACCCTGCAATAGTATATTCTCCAGCCCTGGAGGGGATAGCAACACTCCTGCCGGCAATGCATCTCTCCTTCTCTTTCTTTCTTCGAATCTGGGTCACAGGTTGGGGGGGAAGAGGGAAGGGATCTTGGCAGGGTTGCCTCCGCCTTCCACAGTCCCACACATCTGGCCTTGTGCATGTTATCTCTGATGTGCAGTGAGGATGACACATTGGCTTGCAATGCCTTCCCATTAGGGATAGAGGTATCAAGATGCATCCTTGCCTACTCTCTCTTCTGCCCAGTTTCCATAGCCATCAATGTGTTTTTTACACGTACTTTCAGATGAGTATTTTTTTTTCATGTGCAATTTACAAATGTGGGTTTTTGTATACAGCTTTCCCAGATATATGCAGCAATTAAACTGGGAATGGGCACTGCAAAACTCAGAGAACCGAATGATCCAAAGGCTAACAGTTTTGACCTGCTAAATATATTGTTATTAATATTATTATTATTTATATTGCCTCCCACTTTTTCCCCAGCCCTGGGAATCAAGGGAGCTTAGCAGACATTAAAACAGATACATGTTGGAATGTCCTTTATTCCCAGCTCTGTCTTTATTCTGATATGGGATAAAATTGTACAATTTCGTTGCAAATTTTATTGTGAAGTAGACCAAATGGGAATGATGGTGGTGACAGTTTGCACATGGGTTGCTTTGTTGTTGTTGTTGTCCAAACAAGATTTTTTTACACAGAAAATAATATCTCTATGCAGAAGATGATGTTTTCTGCATTAAAATATGGTTTAGAATCCACAGATGACTAATTTTTAAGGTTGTGGCGAGAAATTTGGAGGCGCATAGGCAGTAAATGTTGGGCAGTTGAGCCACTCCTGCTAGAGATGTGAACTGTGTTCACATCTGGAGGGCTTTGTAAATTATTCTGTGTCTCAAATCTGTTAGTAGGTAAGGTGCTACAAGCTTCCTTTTTGTTTTTGCTGCAACAGACTAACATGACAACACTTTTGCAAGTGAAATTATTGATTTGGGGTGCATTAAACTGCACCATTCTTCTTCTTGGCTTTACTTCGTGAACGAAGATTCAGGAAGGACTCACCTGTGCTTTCTACATGCGCGTTGATGACATTGGATGTATCCTTGGAGCCTGTGCAATGGATTTTTCTGGTGGAGCGCAGCATGCACAGAACTGGCCTCACCCTTTAAACCAGAGGTTCCACTGCTGAGGCCTTGACAAGCATGGAGGGTGGCAGCGAGGTCCTCGGGTCGTAGGTTTGAGTAGAGTTTCCCTCTCTTAGCTGGTTGATCTTACAGGGTTAGACGAGCACCATCTGCCTGGGTTTGGGAGTTTTCCTTCTCCTAGGATGGTTGCCATAAGGCTAGAGAGCACATCCTGCCCTTTGGCGCTCTTGGTCAGATCCTTCGGTTGTGACTTGTCTGGCATGGGAGGCCCTACCAGTGGCTGTTATACCACCGCCAGCGTAGCTCACAACTTCATTAGGGTACGCAAGCCTCTCCCTCACACAGTCAGAGCATAGCTGGAGGGGAATAGGAGGCCGGACGATGACAGTTAAGGAGGAAGGGGCCTCTTCCTTTAGGCTATCCCTGGTGGAGCTGGGTCTGCCTGATCATTAGTATACCTGGATGCCAATTCAACTGTCATAGTTCTGACCTTTAGATTCATGAGATCTACTGTTTTGTGAAGTGCTTAGAAATCTCTACTAGAAAGCTCCAGTTCAAGTGATTGTGGGTATTCCTTTCCAAACTATAAATGACATGGATGGGTCCACGACACTTAAAGTGGTATCAAACTGCTATAGTGGTACTGTCTGAACACCTCAGTTCACTGGAAAAAGTGGGAGGGAGACCCAAACAAACTGCTAAGGGACTGTCTCTTGCTTGGTGTCCTTGATCCCAAGATGCTTTGCTGAGTCAAACAGCAGCAGCAGCAGCATATATAAAGGATGAGAGTTAAGGGTGCCAGGCATTAGCTGGCGATTAATGGCCTTCTAAGAAGAGGTGATAGATGCAGATAATCCAAGAGGGTTTATCTGATTAAGTACTGTTTTGCTAAGATTCATATTAACACAACATTCTGCCTTATAGAGAGAATGTGGCCCCCACCCAGACCCCATTTGATGCCAAATGCAACCCATGTGGGAGAATTAAAAGTTTTGTTTTATCTGCTTAACTTCACTTTGGAGATGTAGGAGAGGAATGCACAGGCATAGAGGGGATGGAACTGTTGAATCGTGGCATGATCAGTTGCATGCCATGGGCAAACAGAATAAAATTCTTCTTATTAACTTGCTTGGATGGACCAGCCTTTGTTGTTGTTGTGGGTGTTGTTGTTGTTAACTGCCATCAAATTGACTTCAACTATGATGACTCTATGAATGAGAGACTTCCAAGTCACCCTATCTTCAACAGCCCTACTCAGATCTTTCAGACTGTGGACTCCATGACTGAATCTGTCTATATGGGATGCCCCTCTATTCCTACTGCCTTCTGTGTTCTCAAATATTGTTGGGAAAGAAGGCATCACTTTCAATTTACCTGCTTGGGTTTAAGTGCCTGCTCTTTGGATGCATCATTAGAAACCGGCGCTCTCATTGATCGGCCTTCAAGGTGGTGCCATGCCAAGGTCACCCTCTGTGACCAATTTATGCTTGGGCAGGCACCTTCTCAAATATGCCGGGTTGTAAAATTATATTTGTAAGGGGTCACCTTTGCAGAGGACAATCCGATTGCCGAGAGGTGACTTTGACCATATTTTTAGGGTGCGATCCACGGCAGCAAGATTTATCTCCACCCTTAATGGAAATGTTTGCATCAGGGACAATGGCAGCAATCCAGTTTTATAATGGAAGCCGTAGGAGGGCTGACGTGTTGATAGTTAAGGAAACCTCTCTTCCTTTGGTTCAAGTATGGGGCAGTTTGATACTGAGGAATCTGGGAAGCATTTGTATTGAACAAACTATAGGTGAAGAGGTGTCACCTAAACATTAGGAAGAACCTTCTGATGGTAAGAGCTGTTCAACAGTGGAAGATGCTGGTGGAGTCTCCTTCTTTGGAGGTTGGAAGGATAGCCATCTATCGGGAGTGTTTTTGTTGTATATCCCTGTATGGCAGAAGAGGGTTTGGGTGGTCTCTTCCAACTCTATGCTTTTATGACTCTTTAACGGATCAAACTTTCCATTAAGGCAGGGATGGGCAAGTGTTCAAGGAAAAGGGGCAAATTTCCCTCCTGTGGGCCACAACCACCCACCTACCCTTTGAAAATACCTCTTTCTTTAATGCCAAAGAAAGGCAAAAGTGCCAAAGAGGCATCTGGGAAGTGATATGGCATCACTTCTGATTGCCATTTCAGCCAATATACATCTAAAGGCAGAAGTAATTTGAAGGGCGGAGGAGGACTTTGTGGCTGTTTCTATGCATTTTGGTTACCAAAGCCACATATGTGTGCATCGTGCAACTTATGAATGTGGACAACATTTGGATTTTGCGAAGAAATACATGGCTAGGTTAACTGAACCTGGTACGTTCATTTGTTATGTAAGTAGAACACAATTTAATAGCTAATTCCTGATGGTCATCCCTGCATGTCATGCATTTCAGTTGTCTCTTATTTCTGTTTTGAACACCTGATGACACTGGAGCAGATGAGGCTTCCAGGGGCCCTTGTGTTTATTTCTGCTAAAAGCAGCCTAGATGTTCAAAACAGCTCTTGTTAGCATTGCATCAGGAGCCTGATGTAACAGCAAATAATTGGTGGTGATGGGGACATGCTTTTAAGTGCCATATGCCAGCTTTATTCCATACCCTACCTATCCATCCAAACGGGGGGCCGAAGGTGCCTAAACATAATCGACATAGATTATTTTTAAAATCTTGTTTAAAAGGGAATGCAAGGGCCCAAATCCTGTTGTTAATCATAACCAGAGTAGACCCTTTGAATCATTGGTAACTTGATAAGTGAACCCGTGTTCCATTGGTTCAGTGGTTATGCTTAGTAGGGAGAAGACCAGGATGGAAGCCAAAAAGCTAAGCAGATAAGCAATAAATTAAAAACAAAATTATAATTTTTTCAACGTGAAGTTGAAGGCTTTCATGGCCAGCATCCATAGTCTTTTGTGGGTTTTTCAGACTATGTGGCTATATTCTAGAAGAATTTATTACTGACATTTCACTAGCATCTGTGGCTGGCATCTGCCGAGAATACATTCTCTGAAGATGCCAGCCACAGATGCCGGTGAAACGTCAGGAATAAACTCTTCTAGAACATGGCCACATACCCCAAAAAACCCACAAAGAAAGAGCTGGCATCTTTGCCGCTCCATGATGCCCCAACTTCAGACTAGCCTAGGGTTGTCAGGATGGAAACTGAAGAGGGCATCTCTTTCCCTGTAGTTTGAATCCATTGCTCCAGGTCCTGTTCTCTGGACCTACAAGAAACTAGCTTGCTCCATCCTCAATATGATGCCCCTTCACATATTTAAACAAGGTTATCAATAGCACCTCTTAAGCTTCTCTTCTCCAGGCTAAACCTACCCAGCTCCGTAAGCTGCTCTTCATAGGGCTTTATAGTTTCCAGACCATGCCCAATGCCATTTCCCTGTGTCCCTTGTAAGAGTGTCTGCCTGGTTCTGTTCCATGGCCATCCTTGCTGTGGCAAAAGAAAATTCTGCATGTTGTGCCTTTTAGTTTGAATACTTTCCAAACTCTGGAGATTTTGGTCAGCCCTGTCGGCGCTAGCAAAAGCATCTGGGCCTTTTTGCTGTTTCGTGGTTATGAGGGAAGAGTCTGTGGTCGGAACAGAGCTGATCATAGGGGCAGGTGGCTGAACAGTGTGCGCCGACAAAGAATAAAATCCAGCTGGGTCTCCCCACCTCCAGCCACAAATATTTTCCATTATCAACCAATATAATAATAAGCATTGACTGGCACAGAGTGCAGCCAGTCCTTGAAATAGTCTTGGGTGCGCACCCGGCGAATGCTGATGAGGCTGCGCATGGAACGGATTGCTATTGTGAAATTGACACTATTTAAAACATAGCTTGACAGCTGGGGATGGTTTAATATTTGCATTTTCTTGAAACTTGCAACCAAACCCTCAGTACTGGTTATTTTGAATCTCGCAAGAAAGGCAACCTTCCATCATTTCTTTCCCTCTCCTTTCTCCTAACTTACAAATCCTCTCCTACCTGTGAGCTCCATAGGAGGCTTTTCCTTCGTTCCCTACTGAACATCTGTGTTCATGACAACTTGTGGACTGTCTTATCATGGTTTAATGGAGGCTTCACTTTAAGTGTGTGTATGTGAGAGTGTGTGTGTGTGTGCTTGTGTGTGTGCATGCACATGTATGTATCCCCCCCATCAGATTTTGTAAGTAGACACATTTGTTTTGCCAAAGTCCCCCGAGAGCGACTGCAAGCCCAGGCATCACCTGTTGTTTGCGCCAACAGGTGCTATGCCTCCTGCAAGATGCTTGTTTGTTCCCGTAAATGAAAAGTGCTGACTTCTTGTAGCGTTGTTGCTTGCCATTACAATTGACTTCATCTGAACTTCACCTGACCCAAACTTACTGTTTTATCCTGAACGACGGTGGAGGGGGGGAAATGGACACCTCCATTTATTTCCATTCTACCCTAGATGGTTGAACAGCAATGCCTTCTGCGTTTGTTGCCCCACTGCAAGCTGCAAACAGGGGCTGCGTGTTTGCCCTTTTTGCCTCCCCAAAATTTTCTCTGGACTATTTTTCTCCGAAGTGAGGCCATGAAACGTTGCCGTCGTACTGTATTGACTGTTATGATCTTAATTTTGGGGGATGACAACTCCCAAAATCTTCCATCTGGCATTTCGCTGCGCTGGCTGGAGGTTTTTAGGAGTTCGGGTTCAAGAAAGTCAAAATTATTTTAGATAATTTTATTGAATATTTATGATTGTAATTGAATGTTTTTAACTGTTTTTATACTGTATTATGAACCGCTTTGATCTCGAGGAAAAGCGGTATATAAATAAACAGTTTATTATTATTATTATTATTATTATTATTATTATTATTATTATTAAGAAAGTCAAATCCCAGCCTGTGAAATGAAGCATGGCCTATAAGGTTGGATGAATGTTTCCCACCTTTCCTAATGTCGCAGGTGAAGAAAGGTGGCAAGTAAAAACAGGACTGAACAAAGTCACCACATGCTTACATTAGAATGAAACAAGTGCATTTAAAAATGTCCTTCGAACCCTTCTTGGGGAGATGAGTGATTTCAGTCTTATAAAGCTACATTTTGTTGCAGGACTCAGACAAAACTAGACCTATGGGGTCAAGATTTCACAATATTGAAGAGTTGTGAACAGAGTTCCAGCCACCTACTATGCACTTTTACTAGAAAGAAAGAAAAGTAATGGTCCTTGTAAGACCTATGCAAGCATCCTGTTAGTAGTGACTTGGAAAGGCATAAGTCCAATTTGCACCTGTGTAACTCAACTTGCTGAGTTGTGACATAGGTCAACATTATCTTCTGACTGTGAAACCACCAAACTCTTTTCCAACCCACTTTTTAAAGCTGCTGGAACCCCCATCCTACCCTTGTTTTGAATTTTGAAAGGTTCTCCGGAGAGAAACGGACAACGCTGGGGAGAACTGCAAGGCCCTGACAATTTATCTGTAACCGATTCTCCTTCTCCTTTATCGACTCATTTCCCCAAAGGATCGGAGGAGAAGGAGAAGGAGGAGAGGCACGGGACAATTATCAGGTAGAGAGAGAAAAAAGAGATAAGCAAAGGTAAACAAAAGAGGCAGAAAAGCAGCCAGGGCTTTCTGCAGCCATTTCCAGCTTTCTCAGACCCATCTCTAGAGGATTATACAGAAGCACCAAAAAGCAAAGGTGTTACTATATTAGTTACTCATGTGGACAATTTTGGGATTTTGGAGTATTTTGGATTTCGGGGTCTTGGATAAGGGAGATTCAACCTGTATTATTGTTGATAATTTTGACTGAGGTCCCGCATGGGAGATGTAGGTACAATGGCATAGCTCTGATTCGTCTCCCAATCCAGCCCCCTGAAACCCACCTTCAAGGACAGGCGGCCAAACCAGGGAAGATAGTGGGGTGGAAAGAAGATCTCTTGAAGATCTCAGGGTCCAAACAGACTTATATGGGTTGATACATTCTGTAAGATGCCCTGGACTTATTTTGTAGGACCTCTTGTGATGATATGCAGGTGAAATAAGGCATTACATCTGCAAAGGTCAGCCACAGAATTCCAGCCCATGAGTTGCTTGTGATTGACTCATTTTAGTGAAGGCATGATAGTAAGTTATTACAATTGGAACTTAAGCCCGGGACAGATGCTTCCGAAGCAGCATACTAGGGTTAGGGACCGTGCATCAACCACACGGCCCCTAACCCTATCACGCCACGGCAGTGGCATTATGGCGGTGTCCCATCCACATTGGTGCCACTATCTTGATGTAAGAGACGCGTAGCGTATACTCGTCATTGTGTGTCCCGTACGTCCCTGGAACACCAATGGCGCACTCGTGACGTGCGCCATGCACCGTAAAAAGAACCTGGTTTTTCCATGTTCTTTTTACTCCGGAGGGACACCCAAGTGGTTTGGCTGCTGCGGCATCCCTCCAGAGGAAAACATGCCCCGTCCAGTCTGACCTTTTTCAGAGGTATGTACCGGGCCACAGAAGAGGTAATATTCCTCCTTTTGTGCATCAATTGGGACTTTTTAGATGCCTTTTATAGTGACCTCATTAAAGGTGGAGGAGGAATATCACATGGTTCCTGTGCTGGCTTGTTCTTCTGACTGGTGCTCTGTTGTAAGTGTCGAGGCGAGTGGGAAGACAGTGTTTCATACTACAGGCTTCAGGCTTATAGTATTCTGATTCCCCGCTCCAGTAATTGATAGTAATTATTTTAGTTACACCAGAGAAATTGGGATATAAAGTCTGTTTTTAACATGGGTATGTTTTTATGTGATTTTATATTGTGTATTTTGTGTGATTTTTTTTACATAGCTATTTTAATTGTTTGAATTTTATAATAATTTTAAAGGTTTTATCTATGAGCCGCCTTGGGATATAAATTAAATAAATAAATAAAGCAGTTTTTAAAAGTGAAAAATTGCAATTGTAACCGGCGTCATTCCTTTCAGGAACCTTAGAAACTATAATATGTATTATGTCCCGAAATGCTCTCCTTTTCGAACCTGACAAGCAATTTCCTCTCCCTTTTTTAAAAATAAAGGATCATCCACGAAGATGGCTTCTCTGGAGAAGATGTGAAACAGTACAAGCCTGTGGTCTATAGCAACACTATTCAATCGCTGGCTGCAATTGTTCGTGCCATGGACACCCTGGGCATAGAATACGGCGACAAGGAGCGAAGGGTAAGTCGGGAATTGGTAGATACAACCGAACAAACATTTTGCAAGGAGAACATTTAAAAGGGGGGAAATCCCCCCCCCCCCATTTCACTTGTTTCTTCATGAGCTTCTGGAGTTGGGTTGAGTCCACTTTGGAGGAATCGTGCCTTGAAGCAGATGTCTCCTGATATCTCCAGCCACCCCTTTTACAGCCAGATCGGGGCTGTGGCAACCACACACTGCGGCCTCGATCTGACTCCTTTTTGTGCCCTGGAAAGGTCGCAATAGCTGCGGTACCATGGCTTTATTGCGCTTCTTTGGCACTGTGTCATGCAGATGCAGTGCCAAAGGAGCATTGTGTCTCTAAGTGCCATGCAGTGTGGCACACAGCATTATGCCGCCTTAGGGATGGAGCTGGGGCATACGTTGTGTTGATGTTATGCCCCGACTCTGCTCCCAACTTGGCCTTTAAGGCCGGCGTATATAGGGCCTCAATCAGCCTGTTATTTATTATTATTATTATTAATTGCTGATGCACTTTTGTACTAGGCTTCTGTATTAAGAAGGGCTCCATTTTTTGGACACAACTATAGCGCTGTAGTTCTGCTTCAACTACCATGGCAAGATCCCAGGGAATCCTGGGGTTTGTAGTTTAGGAAGACGCTTGTGTTCTCTAAGGATTCGAAAGGCCTCTCCTTAAACTACAAATTCCCTGATTCCATTGGATGGAACCATGGCAGTTAAAGTGTAGCCCGGCAGTTGTCTTGCACGAAAGGGCTTTGCCCCCCAGGGCACCACGACGCTGTGCGCCGCAACACATGGCGTGTGGCATCATGGTGCTCCTCCGGCGCTGCATCCGGATGATACAATGCTGAAGGTGCGCTGTATAGCCTTGACACCATGGCTATCGCTCCCTGGAAAGGCCAGATCGGGGCCGCAGCGTGCAATTGCCAATCTGGCTGTAGAATGGGGCTGAAGGTTTGTACAGCCCCATAAGAATTCCTACCCACCCTCCATGGTTTCCCCCCAGATTTCTAGCACTGCAGAGAGTGAGAAAACCATTTATAGCAAATGAGGCTGGTTCTTTTCGGATACGGAGGCAGTAAACTTGTTGGCGGGTGCAAGGTCTGCGAGATTTATTCCCTGGCAGATATTTCTTACAGGTATTAAACACAACAGAGTCTCTCCCTAAAGCAAACCCTGTCAAAGCAACTCGCGTCTCCAGTCGGCTGTTGAGAGTCCAGAGAAGCCAAAGCAGAGACATAGGAGGCCAACTGTGCACACTTTGCCAGCAATTCTGGCCTATGCTGAGCTCTCAAGGGCTCAGGGGGTTTTATAGCCTTAGCATCCTGGGAGAAATAAGCTATGAAAGTTAACAAAACAGTCTGGGAAGAGTAGCATAAAAGGACAAAGTGCAACTTTCCTGCAAGTTTTCCCCCCACAGCAACACATAGACTTTATATTTATATTCCAATACGTGGGACAATAATTAAATATAAAATCCTTGTTTAAAATTCATGATTTTTGGTTCAGGTACTTCCTTGAATTAGTCAAGGTTTTTAGTTGGCAGCTTGTTCCTGGAAATACTAGCAATGATCTTTCCCTTATCCAGTTACTTCTGTATTGATTTTTGTGAGTTTTTCAGGCTATATGCGGCCATGTTCTAGAAGAGTTTGTTCCTGACGTTTCACCAGCATCTGTGACTTTGGCATCTTCAGAGAACATGGCCACATAGCCCCCCAAAAAACCCAAAAATCTGTGGATGCTAGCCATGAAAGCCTCCAACTTCGTATTTCTGTATTGTTCAGTCTTCAGTGCTGCGCCATGGCCTCCTGCGGAGTCCGACATGACTCAGGGTTGGTTTGCGCATGCACATTGATTCGTCCTTTTCTCTCACATGCTGGTGACTTAGAGTTGATGCCTCTCAGTGACACGAAAAGTTATTCTTATCCGTGGCACTCGATCTGCCAGGGTGGGTTGACATGTCGAATGCTCTCACTTGACCTGGCCCATCACCAAGAAGTCCTGAACATTGCGGGAGGGAAGGAAGGTGCGAAGTAGCCTCATATGGCTGCGGGGTGGCAATGTCTCCACTTGGAAGCGGAAAGGGTAAGTTTGGAACGATGGGTCTTTTCAAGAATCTGCTGGTGGCGAAGAGAGCTGCAAAAAAGCTGCCAACACCTCCTAAAACCCCAGGTATTTTTTTTCTGGTTTCTGCCTTTGGTGTCGTGGCATTTGCATGTTAAAAATAACACTGTTATCTTTATCCATGGAAAAGGGGAAAGGGAAAGAAATGGAGTAGGTTTCTTGTGGGTTTTTCGGGGTATGTGGCCATGTTCTAGGAGAGTTTATTCCTGACGTTTCACCAGCATCTGTGGCTGGCGAAACATCAGGAATAAACTCTTCTAGAACATGGCCACATACCCCGAACATCCCACAAAAAAAACATGAAAGCCTTCGACCACAAATGGAATAAGATTCAGCTGGTCCTGTTTATTGCCCTTCTGTCATATCTGGCCTCTTCTTACCTCTAATCCTTTATTTCAGGTTTGCTGGCAGCAGTGATGCCTGCATCTCTAAATAGCAACTCTGCTCCCCTAAATGAAATATTCCTTCCATTCCTGCATTAAATAGCATTGCGGCGAGTGGGATGTTAAAAACGGTTTGCGCATAGATCTCTATGGCTTCACATTCCCCGGGTCACTTTGCCTGCCCCTTTGCTTTGGGTGGCTAAACTCTTATTTTCAAATGCTTAACTGAGGTTTAAAGTTCCTGCAGTGCTAAAAGTGTACAGATTGAAGGGAAATTTAATCAGAGGAGGCAGGATTCTTGCTGGAGGGGAGCAATGCTCTCATTTTGTCCCTCTTTAGCTGCATTCTTGGAGATGGGGAAAGCCAGGGGCCATATGTGACCCTGAATGCCTCCTCTGTGGCCTCCAAAGCCCCCTGTTACTCCCCCGAATCACCCAACCCCACACTATTTTTTTCAAAATGGCCCAATTTTCAGATTATTATTAACTTTAAAGGACCCAAAAAGTCACCCAAACATATACCTATCCCCCCTACAAGCCCAACACATACAACTCTCCACAGAACCCACATCATAGCCTCCAAATGCTGCCATTTTGATCCATATTCTTCTTCAAAATGGTGGCATGGTGACCTGTTGTTGTAGAAGGAAATGGATCTGGATGTAGGAGATATTAATCTGATCCAAATTTTGGAAGGAACATCCTAAATGCAAGCTTCACGAGCTTAAAAGTGGGCTGGAAGGCCACTGTGTGCCGAAGCCTTTGGAATTTAACAGTTTGGTTTGCAGCTAGGTAAAGGGCACAGAATATTTATGGCAAGAATCTGTTAAGAAAGAAACAATTACAGTCTCCACACACACTGTGTAAAATGTGTACAAAACTAAAATTCTCTCTCTTTAAGTTACAGACGTAATATGATCATAATGCCAGGCAATTTTGTGTAATTTCATTTCCAAGTCTTGATGCATGAACCCTCTCAACTCGGTTGGCATTTGGCTCTGTGTTTTAAAGTTCGCTCTGGAAGTATTGGGGGAAAATAATTATCGTTCTCAGAGAAGTCTGCGCCAGCTTGCTTGGTTTTGCCAATGGTTCTATGTGCCAACTCCAACTCCTTCCTACCGCACTGGCAGGGTGGCTCAGCCTTGTTTGGTCTATAGCTGCCCCACATTGTCTGCCCAAGTGACCCCCTGTACTTTCTTCTCCTTCACCTCCTGCTTGATTCCCTTTGGGTAGCCAATGTTTTCAAATAGGAGGACGTTGGGTCAACATGACATTAGTCCAGCTGTTCTGCCCGCTAGCAGGTGCACCATAATTCCAGAATCAATCATGTTTAATGCATTACGGATTAGATAAACAGCCAGATAAGGCTTTGGTATTAATTGATGGGAGAGAGAAAAATCTTCTAGACTTAGCCAATCCTGCACTGGCTTCGCTGGACTGGGCAAACTCACTGAAGGCGGTGGCAGAGTGGGCAGTTCTGTGCCAACTCTGATGCAAGTCAGCATGAGGAATTCACTTTCCTGAAAACCACAACAGTATTTTTTAAAATCAAGTTTCTAGGAGATTTGCTATTGGCTTCTTCGAAGTCCAAGAGAGAATTTGTCCAAGGTCACCCAATGGATTTCCATGGCCAAAACAGGGACTCAAGTCATGGTCTCCTGGAGACCTATACCGAAACCATTATACCATACTGGTCCCCAGGGCAGGATAGCAATTCTTGAGAGGACGTTTGCCAATGCCTTCCTCTGAGGCTGAGAGAGTGTGACTTGTCCAGTTTCACCCAGTGGGCTTCCATGGCTAGGCAGGGTTTCAAAGTAATCTAGCACTCAAACCGAGTTGGTTCCTGCTTTGCAGAAGAATGCATGTGTCTTTGCATCTTAATTAAAATACATTAGCATGAAGATCCATAAAGATTAGTTTGTGGATAACTGATCAGGCCAGAGCACCTGACCTACCAAAATGCATGAAGAGTGGATTATGTGCGATCTGTACATCACTAGTCATAAGGATTGATCTGCAGGGTGAAAAGAACAGGGAAATGTCTGATGGATCCTGGGGAAGCATGGACCACTGTGTCCATGAGTGTGCCAGAATGTGTGTTTACTCTGACGTAAATGTGTTTGAAGTCCATGTGTTTGAGGTCCATCCACATAAGAGTCAGTGCAGTTTGGGTCTTTCCGTGTTGGACTAGATGAGGAGATGAGGGTTCAAATCTTCGCTCGGACATGGAGACCCACTGGGTGACCTTCAGCAAGTCACACTCTCTCAGCCTCAGAGGAAGGCAATAATGGCAACCCCTCTCCGAACACATTATGCCAAGAAAGCCCCCATGAGAGGTGTGCCTTGGTTGGTGCCATAAGTTGAAAATGACTTGAAGGCACACAATGCCACCATGGTTGCCTTGGCACCCTTTCTGCTCTTCACTTGAAAGTAATTGTTGAACCCACCTCCTTGATTTCTTTTGAACCTACTGGATTGCATGTGAGGATACAGAAAGGAGCTCTCATTCTCGATGGCATCAAGAACAAGGCTGGGTCAGAGCAGGGCGGAATGACATGGGTCATCTGTCTCCAGCCACAGTCGGCCCATTGTCTTTTATATGGTGACGCTGAAAGGGAAGATCCACTGGCTAAATTGCAGGGGAAAGCCATTCATCTCATGCCATTTGTAGCTATACACAGTTTTGCAAGTCCATTAGTGCCATGTGTCAGAAAAGGGTCTTCCAACCCCTCACTTTTAATAAGCGTCAGAGTTTATTAGAAGATGCAGCTTCCTGCACAGAAAACAACTCCATGCAAATTTCAATCTTCTTTCCATCCTTATACCATGCCAAAGGTGCAGTGACATCCGTACTCAGCCAGCACACCAGACAATGCAGACAAATGCCAGGCAAGGTGTAGCGCAGCCTGGGAAACACCACTAAGCCTTTGCCAATGTGGCCCCCAGTCACCATCATTATGAGGATGAAATTCAAGATTGGATGGGGAAATGAGTAGACGTGGCAGAATTAGATAAGATGACATGTCTTATGAGATGCGAAAGAACTAGGAGAATGTGTCCAAAGTTGGGAGTAGATGATAGAATATATAAGTAAACACTGGGGTATCATGGCATCATGGGGATTTAAAGATTTATTAAATAATAATGATAATTGGGCAGTCTTGGGCAGGTTTGCTCTCTTCTTTTAAAACCAAAACAACAACAGCCACGACAACAGCAAAAACCCCACAACCTTGGGTATTTCCATTTGCAGAAACGCTGGTGTCTTTTGTGAATATGTTTCATTATTTAAAAGACGGTGGAAGCCTCTGAGTTGCTGCAGGGAGATTGTGAGGTGGAACAAAAGAGAGCCAGGAAGAGCAGTGGGAAGGCTCTGACTTTAAGACAGGATTAATGGTGGGGCAACTCTGGCGCTGGCTCTTCACTGCTTGCAGCTGCTTCTGACGCAACCAGCAAAGCACCCGCCATCGGAGGCAGGAACCGACTAGTGAAAAATCAATTAAGCGATCGAGAAAGTTGGAAATTTTCTAACGAAAAAGGGGCAACTTAATTAAATTTTATTTTTAACTAAAGTGATTGAATTAAGTTGGAGCTGCGGCAGTAACTTAATTCCAGGATTAAGTTATTAATCAATTAGCACAAGAGAGTGTCGAAGAGCCAACGCATTTTACATTCCCCCCTCCGCTGCATTTTCCATGCACAGATTTGCCATCGCACACACCTGTATTTGCAGACATTTCCAAACCTGTGCATTTTTGTCCTTCTTTTTCCATTCATCTCCTTCAATTTGTCAGAGGCAGTCCGTATTAATCCTTTGCTGTCTCACTTTCTCAGCAGATTTTAAAATGTCCTCTCTGATTTTCCTCTTTGACCTCAGCTTACTTGGAGTAGTTGCAAACTGTTTTCGAAGTGCAACAGTAGTTTCTACTCAGTTAACTCAGCCATAGGAAGAGGATATTATATTATTATTATTATTATTATTATTATTATTATTAATCTTTATTTATATAGTGCCATAAATTTGCATGGCACTTTACAGGCATCATCAAAACAGCATACAGCTTACAATCTAAAAGTCATAAAATGTAAGCTATACAAAATTAAGCAAGTTATGCAATTAAAATACATAACTGTAGTTTATGATATACTGTATATAGCAAAATCTAAATTGTATATAACAAAATTAAACCAAGTAGAGAATGCTTCTGAGAACAAGAAAGTATTTAATCCAGGTTTAAAGCTAGCTAGAGAAGAGATAGGAGAGGTGTGAAGCCTTGTCCTTCCCAGTATGCTCAGGCAAAAGCAAACTGCTGCAGCATCTCTTAGTTTGTGCGTTCTTCCATAGTCATAGTTTTTGGTGCCTTGACCATACTCTGATGTTGCTTGGCCACACATCCCTGAAATATTTGAGGCTATGTTCATATTTTTCAGCTGCTTGCATTTTTAGCCATTTGCGTTTTTAAAATAAATTCATGCTTCCCAGAGAACAAAACTTGATGCCAGCTGTGCAAACAAATGCACTGCTAGAGGGAGGCGCACACTGTGGACCGGTGCCAGGCTTTCACTATAACTAAGGCCCACTCCTAACAGTTAACATGGAAGTTAACCCAGTTAACATTAGGGATTGCTTAAGGAAAATCTTCTATATAGAGAAGGATTCTGCTATATGAAGCTCTGCAGTTTGAATCTCCTGCAAACAGGCCACAAGGGTTTCCTGAAATGAGCGTAGCTAAAATTTGCACCAGAGCATCCTGTGAATATATCGTGGCATGTGATAGGTTTTAAAGAGATGGTTCTGTACCAGCCCAGGAGGGATCCTAAAAGGGTCTGAAATAGGAAGACACCATTCCTGAAATTAAGCCCGTTTGATGCCGCCTGTTGGAACAGGCTGCTCTGTAGCACTGAAAGAGCTTCGGTGCAGCGCATAGTTTGGGCCCGGCTGCTAATAATACCACTTTGGGAACGATTCCCTGCAGGCCCTCAAGAGTCGGTTTATCTCATCACACTTCGCAGAGGATCATAGGCTGCTCAGCACTTTGTATTTAAATGCCTTTTCGTGGCGGGGTAGCTGTCGCTTTCTCCTGCACAGGCAAATGGGTTTTTTAAAGGATTGCTGAATCACTTGGATGAGTCATCCCCATTTCGGGATGGGCTAAGCCACTGTTTTCCAAAATGACTTCGACTGTTTGTGCATAACGGAGAGGAGTAATTGGCACGGAGGTGCCTTCCAAGGTTTCGTAGATGAAAAGCGGGACACGTGTGGCCAAGCAACATCGGAGTGTGCTTAAGATGGGGGAAAGTGTTAATGCGAAAGAACAGATGAACTAGGAAGGGCTGCAGCAGTTTGCTTTTGCCTTCCCTCCTGGGGAGGGCAAGATTCGGCCCTGTCCTTTCCTCTCTCTCTTGCTGAGTTAGATATGAAATCTTGTCCTTCCCAGTAAACTCAGGCAAAAGCAAACTGCTGCAGCATTGCCAAGTTTGTGTGTTCTCCTGGCTTAGACATTACTTTTGGCATCTTGGCCACTCTTGGACATACGTCTCCCGCTTTTCATCTGCGAAATGTTGGAGGGTACGTTCATGCCAATGCCTCTCCTCCTTGTTTTCATTTGTGAAAGTTATTTTAAAATTGACATAATTATAACAAATTATTACAATCTGCCATCTTGAGAGCCAAAAGGCCAGCCTTGATTTTGCAGTTTTATATAGAGGACACCGTTTTATTGTCCACTATATTTAATGGGACATGAACATCCGTGGATTTTGGTGTCCATGGGGGTTCTGGAACCAAACCCCAGCGGATACCAAGGGCTCACTGTATATATTAATTTAATAAATAATAATAAAATAATAAATTCATATTAATTTACCCAGTGAAGGGAAGGAGTAGCCAGAGAAAAGAAAATCTGTAACCTAGCAGTATGATTCAAGTTGCATTTCCAGGCAGCAGGGATTGGAGAAGACACAGGTCAAGACCAATCGGTTGCAATGCTGGTGGCGGGGGGTGTTCTGGGACTTGTAGTCCAAATAATAATAATAATAACAACAACAACAACTTCCCCAAGTGCTCCTTCCACTCCCAAATTATCTCCCCTCTCCATGTAAAAATTGTGCATCTAAAAGGACTTGTTTTAGTTTGGTTTTTTTTATTATTGTTATTTTCAGTACAGTGATGTTTAACCTTGTGGCTCAGCAACCAAGCTGGCAAAATGCATTAAGAGCGAGTCAATCTGTCGAGAGGGCATTCTGGGAGCGCCTTTGATAGCCGGCCCCTCGGGGGTCTTCCTTTGCCAAGGACCCTCCTTGCATCCCCCCAGATCTTGAAACCTCAGCAACCTCTGCCCAGAGGGGTCACTTTTTTCTTCCTTTTAATGGACGGCATCAAAAGCAACTCAAGGCTGATCCTTTCCATTCCACTGGGGTTATAGTGCTCTGTTTGGGGTGAATGCTTCGGTTTGTTCTTTTGAGCTTTTTCCTTAGTTTCCCCTGCAGCCATCTCAGATCTTGAGAGCTCCCGGTGGGGCTGCATCTTGCAGGTTCTGCTGTATTGCTGTTGTGGCAGTTCATTAACTGAGCTTTGCAAAAAAAAGATGGGGAAAGAAGTAAATGCCATCACCGACGGTGCATTGATTCTGCAAGCGGTGATTATTCAACACATACACATGCACAGTTGTATAGCAGTGTGCATAACTGGTGGCCTGAGATCTGGAAGCAAACAGTCAACTTGCAGTGGTTTTCCTAATCCAGTTCAGGGACTGAAATTCTACATTAAGGGACAGAGCGTAATTTCCTCATGAATTGTGACATTGTATGACCAGTGCATGCACACTGCACAACTCATGTGCAGATCTGTGGGTGAACTTACACCTGAAACAGGATTCCAGGCTAGGTTTCGCTTTCACTGTCTAACGCAATTTTACTGATAATGTTGGTCCTCCAGAACAGCGCCAGTCCGTGGGCATTTGGCTAGCATCCATGGAGAGAGTCCCAGACAGAAAGGAAATCAATGAGTGTATCCACACTGCAGAATTAATGTAGTTTGACACCACTTTAACTGTCATGACTATCCTACAGAATCCTGGGATTTATGCACCAGAGCTCTCTGACAGACCATGCTGGCTATCTCACTTGCGGGTGAATACTTGTGGGACCTCAAGTCCTTTGGTTTTTAATGGTGGCATGAGCATGGCCATGCTGTCATGGCTACATGCCACCATTAGGGTCAATGGGGCTAACTATCTATGGATGCTCAAATCCATGGATGGCAAGCCCACACTTGAGGCTGCACTAATTTTACAGAGAAACACAAGGGTTACTTAACTGAAATCAAGCCTTACGTTTGGTATTGAGGCCCTACGTGTCATGAATCTGGACTGTCTCTTCTTGCTGTTTCGACAACCTACGTAGTCCGCATGATTCCCAGCCCTGACATACTATCCCCTTGCCCCCAGTTGGTGATGCACAACTACAACAAAGAGGACTGTATCTCCAGTTCCCTGACGATTCATTTGTGCAGAGAACTGTCTTACTCTTGTCTTCCCCCAGAGCTGACTGACACCAAGATGTACCACCAAAGATGTATGAATGCCAGAGAGGGCTATTTGGAAAACGTAAGATCTTCCTTTGCTGCTCAAGCAGATGGTACATAACCTGACAGATCTGAACCCATTTGAGATGGATGCCCATGTGTGCTGGCACTGGGTCCACTGGGCTTTGCTTGTGGCCACCATGTTGCAAATGCCACAGTGACCTCTTGTGGTTAAGAACAGTTCTCTCTGGTTGCTGCCACGCTTTGCAATATATTCAGCGATAGTCGTGATTATTATTATTAAAGTTTATTTATATAGCACCATAAATTTACATGGTCTCCAGGGCTGTAGTCCAACACTCAAGGCACATGGAGGGGAGTGTGTTACCCATGGCTTCCTGCATGAAAACATGAAACACAGAAATAGATTCCACCCCCAAAATCTCCATTTTGTCTCTGCATTCCCTCTCAAAATGGTGACAGGAGGTGATGAGAACTCACTTCTTGTCGCCATTTTGAGAAGGACTGCAGGGGAGATATTTGGACTTGTGGGGAATGCAGCCTGCAGGGCAGTTGAGGAGGGAAAAATTGGTCCCTGGCTCTCATAAAGTTACCCATCTTTGGACTAGATGTTTCTCAAGGTACCTTTCAACTCTGTGGTTCTGTAGTTCATTACTTTGTCATCAGTGGTGGTTCCTCCAGTCACAGTGGGAGTTGTCATTGCCTATCCAAAACAGCCACTGCTATCCAGAACAGCCATTGCCTATCCAAAACAGCCATTGCTATCCAGAACAGCCACTGCTATCCAGAACAGCCATGCCTATCCAAAACAGCCATTGCTATCCAGAACAGCCATTGCCTATCCAAAACAGCCATTGCCTATCCAAAACAACCATTGCTTTCCAGAACAGCCATTGCCTATCCAGAACAGCCATTGCCTATCCAGAATAAGGCTTGGAGCTGACAGCGACTTCTTCTCCCCCCCCCCCCCCGCCGTGTCACCTCTCCGTTTCACTCCTGCACATCCCTCAAACCTCCTTCAGTCTTCGAACGTTACATATTTATTTTCACCCCTTAGCCAGAAAGCTCTCCTATTAGAACAGCCTGTGCTTTCCTACTTGCAATTTAAAAGACATGACACAGAAGGAGCAAGGTGGGCAGGAGGGACAAGGGGATGCACCAGCTCTTAAAATGATAGGTTTTCCTACAAGCCATGGAGATACGGGGGGAAATGCAGGTTGCCAGAGGAGGAGAGCCCTGTGTATCCATGTGGTTGCATGAGGACAAAAAATAACAACCTAAAATATAAAGGCAGCCAAAATCTCTCAACGGAGGCAGCTGAATGCTTCCCTTCCTGTCCTCTGCAGCCTGGTGGAATAATTTATAATAATTCCCCATTAACTTTGTTCTTCATACATAATCTCCAACTGGGAGAGTGCTACCAAACTTGGGGGGGGGGGGGAGAGAGCACATACATGCATGTACAGATTGCCATCTCCTTTTCGGCAATAAAAGGGCCCTTGGTTGCCTTTCCTCTCGGGAATCATCAAAGCCAGATCTGCATTTTCTCATTCGGGTACAAAGCTGCTGTCAGAATCCTCCCCTGTGGCTTTGCATAAACCCCACTCCAAATGTTGCCTTCCAAATCCAAACATCCTTTTCATGAAAACCGTTGGCAGCAACAGGTTGCTTCACGTCTTCCTAGAGCCAGTGCTAGGAAAACAATGGCCCGGCGACAAAACGAACGGAGGTTGCCGTCCAGATAATGGATAAACAAATCCATATCGCTCCCCTTTCCCTGCCAAGAATCAAATGAATAATAAACGATCACACTCCCTTCTCTCCCTCGCCTTTCTCTCATCATTTACTGTAAATATTGGCCATTTTGGGAAAAGATAGCCCTGTCAGTCGTGACGGTAGAGGAAGAGAAAGAATTTGGTGGCACTTTAAGACTGAGAGATTTATGTTCGCATGATCTTGCATGGAGTAATTATATAGTATAGTATGGTATGGTAGACACCTCTGCATTTGTGGCTTTGACTTTTGCGGATTTGATTATTCGCAAATTTGATTAATATGCTCTCTCTAGGAATCTCTTACATCCTCCAGCGCAATTCTGCTGGAAGTTGACCATAGAGTAGTGCAATAGATGTTCTTAGAGAAGGCATTTCTCTAAGCATTTGTAGGTCCTCTAGCATGATTCTCTGACCAACCTCTGGCAGATATTGGCCATAGGCCCTTATCACACAAGGCACTTACCACGCTGGAATTGTGGCCCAAACGCTTCAGAAGCACAGAGGTGGGATCACCAGTCGTGCTTCTCAAACGTCATTGAGGCATTTCGCTGTTCTTCCGTTGTCAAAGCGTTCATGGAGCAGCCATTTTTGCATAATGGAAGATCTCATTATTACAGAAATGGCTACTCTGTGAACGATTCATCGACGGGAGAAGAGTGAGATACGCTTCAGCGATGCTTCAGAATTGTTTGGGCCACAATTCCAGTGTGGTTAGTGCCTTGTGTGATAAGGTCCATGGAGTTGCACTGGAGGACCTGACGCAGCAACAACTGCTGGGGTGGGAGGGAGCACACAGAACTATGCTTATGGAGCTACAGTATGTTGCCATGCCCAAGCAAAGCCAAGCAGAAGGTGGACTAAAGATGCTCCTTGGTGAGCCCATTCCCACACCAAACACCATCTTCCATCTTGCACAAGGCAGGTGTTGTTATGTGCCTGGATTTTCATGACTTGCTCATCCCTTTTTCCATGGCTTCAGCTCTGTTTTCCACCTTTTCTCATTTGCAATGTAAAGCCGGCGAGGAACTCTCTAACTGTCCGACATGCTGGTACATGCCGCCCACAGCAAATCAGAAATTAAATGCCCACTCATCTGTGTAAAAGATTCTGTCCTCTTTAGAAACAAAAGCAGGTTTTTCCTTAAGGGAAAGCCTTATTGAGATCTCATTTTTCCACTCACTGTTATTTATCTAGCAAGTTCGTCAGCGACAAAACAGCTGGCAAATCAAGAGAAATCAGACTTGAAATGGAATCTGTCAGTGTCTGGAAGCTTTTTAACCTGACCTTGTACTGGTACAATGTAGATAAGCAAGGTCACGCATCTGGGTCTTGCAAAAAAACGAACAAACTCCCTCTCTTTCTAAATGCTTTAGGGATGATCACAGATTAAGGTACAGTGGGACCTTGTTTTCCGCTGGGTTTTGGTTACAGGGCCCCCCATGGATAACAAAATCTGTGGATGCTCAAGTCCCATGAAATATAATAGCAGAGCAAAATGGTGTCCCTTATATCAAATGGCAAAATCAAGATTTGCTATTGGGAATTTATACTTTTTTGGAAGCCAAAATCTGTGCTTGAATCCGTGGGGGAAAAAATCCCTGGATAAGGAGAGACAACTGTACTAAGCCGGGTTACAAACCGCCATTTTGTACGTATTCACTACGTATTAGGGTTAGGAAGGGGCGGTGCTTCCGCACCCCCCTAACCCTAGTACGTACTGAATACGTACAAAATGGCGGCGGCCGTTCCACACGGCCGCCGCCATATTGACGTAGCGGACGCTGTGCGTCCGCATGTCGTGCGGCGCTTATGATGTCGCGAGTGTGCCATTGGCGCCTCGCGGCATCATAACTGCCCCACAGGAAGAAGCTCCATTTTGGAGCTTCTTTTTTGCTCCGCGCGGGAGTCGCGTGGTTTGGCTGCTGCGGCTCCCTCACGAAGCAAACAGCAGCGCCGGCAGACCGCCGCAAAGCAGCGGTCTGCAACACACCTAAAAAACCTAGCCTTTTTGTCCCAACCCCTAGATACATTAAGGGACAAGCCACACTTGAATTCTGGGTACCAGGATCAGATGAATGTTTTCAGAAATCAAGATGAAGAGTATCGTTGGATGTGTGTATGTGTGTGTTTGCAGACCTCTTCACTAATAGCATGGGGGGAAACTTGATGGCTGGATTCTTTCATTCATATAAGTATGCTTTTCACAAATGTATGTCTCCTTTGAACAGAGCACAAGGGCAAGTATGTGGTGGTTGTTGTTGTTAAGCGCCCTCACGTCGGTCCCAACTCATGGCAATCCTATGAATGAGACATCTCTAAGTCTCCTTATCCTTATCCCTTTGCAGATTCAGGCCCATGACCACCTTAGCTGAGTCCATCAATCTGACATGTGGTCTTCATCTCTTTTTGCTGCCTTCCACCTTCCCTAGCTTCCAGGGAGAGTTCAGGTTGAATCAGTTCAGGGTCCATTCATTTGTCCTTGTGGCCATCCATGCTATCCTCAGTAGTCTACTCCAGCAGCACATCTCCAATGAGTTCATTTTCTTTATGTGGTGCCTTACCCCTTATCCAAGCCCCTCCACCAGCGTCAAACCCAATGAGGCCAATATTTAGGAGGGCATGTGAGGAGATAAGCAAGGACTTGGACTGCCTCTTATGCCCACTGGGCATAAGAGGAGGGACCAGAAGCAAAGCCATTTCTCTTTTTCTCTTTCTAAAGAACTGCAGGGGGAATAAGAGACAATCCAAGATGCTCAGTCGCTTCACTTTCCACAGCTATTCAGTGGCCATAGCTGTGGTCCCATGGTAATTGGCAACCGCCTGGGTAGAATGCATGGAATTGGTTGTGCAGAGCAGTTACACAGCATATGTGCCATGTGGGATCTTGCCCACATGTGTAAAATGAGTGTGTGTGTGTGTGTGTGTGTGTGTGTGTGTGTAGATTTACACTGTTCAAGCATAATGGAGCATCTTGGCCTTTATGTCAGCTTGGACCATTGTGGAGAAGAGCTTGCAAATGTGCTGTCCAAAGCCAAGAGTGACTCATGTTCAGCACTGTGGACAGTGCCATAGATTTACTCTCCCCAAAGCAATTTTGCTGGTTCATCTTCTTGCAAGCAAGAAGTCCCACCTGGGATGCTTCCCTATAATTTAAATCCGGGCGATCTGCAAAAAAGCTTTCCGGAGTCTCGATTATTATCCCTGTTTCTGGATTTCTCAGCTGAAAGACTGATTAACAACAGGCCTTTCCAAACATCATCCCCCAAATGAGGAGGGGAGGTCAGCTGCACTCCCAGAAGCTTCTGGTGTGGCACGTTTGGCCCTTTTTGAATCACCTTTTAGTGCAATGGGTTAGTGGCTAGGATGCATCTGCACAACTTGTTGGAGCTTAGTCTACTTTTTATTCTCAGGATTCTTTATCTCAGTGTCATAATTGAGGAGACACGGGTTGCGTGTGCCACTCTTCCCCTGCCCCTTTTAGCTTTATTATCTAAGATGCTGTAAGCACTTCGAATAATTGTCTTCTGAATGATTTAAGGAGCCATCTTCTCCACTAATGGATCCCTCACCGATGAAAACGTATTCATATTTATGTACAATGCAGTCTTCCAATGGTGATGGAATTGGCATGGCACGTGGCTTCGGAAGCTACCATCACAACACATTGAGATGATGAACAGGAG
>NC_056529.1:3624954-3687313 GCF_019175285.1 Sceloporus undulatus | reverse complement strand
TGAGAGGCTTTGTGGTGGAGGGAGACATAGCAGCTGGCATCACGCTGGTGTTTTAGACTTCTGTAAGCTCCTTTACAACATGTAGTGGTGGTTTTTTGCATATTGCTTATTGTCCATATCATCAGTTCTCAGTTGCATGTGCAGAATTCCACAAGTGTAAGTTTTTCACATGCCGTTGTGTATCATTGGAAGGTGCATAACTACTTGGCAATGCCTTCATTGTGCCATTTGATTCACTGAAATAGTCCCACTTTGAGTGGCATGTCCATGCAGTGCTGCATTCAGTAATACATGGTTGCTTGGATCATTTTAAATCCATATAAATTCCCCTGGTCATGGAACATCCAGAGACATTTCCCGCCATAAGCAGAAACATTTTATTCCAACCTGAAAATTGGGGTTGGGGGAAACCCTTTGAAAAAGATACGTGGTTATCTTATTTCAGTGAAGGAGCATTCTTTTTTTCTCTTCCATGGTGAGGAAGGGGAGCACAGGGCCATTTTCTGTCTAGAAGCAAGATGTCAGACCATTTTTGCAGGGGAACTTATACAGGATACCAGCCATAGACATTTCTGGTAATATATGCAAGCCCCGAAATGCCCTCGCTTGTTTTGCAACCCATGTGGCAACCTTTCCTAGTGGCCAGGGCCGGTTCCTGTCTCGGTGCCTAAGTGCCCCGTTCTTTGTTGCTCTGCCAAAGCGAGAGAAAACGTGTTTTGATTTTTAAAAAAGGAAAAGAGAAAGAGAGAAATTCACATGGGGGCGGTGGGGGGGGGGAATAGGTGGGAATGGATTAGCTATTTTCATTAAACTCCAAATGCTGTGGGTGGCAAATAACGTGCGCAATTCCCAGACCTCCTAAACATGTAGGTGCAGCAAAGAGAGAAGTGAGTCTTTGGAGGCTGTAAATATTTAATGTCGCTGCCATCAAGGAAGAGATGGGGGAGAAATTGCATTGGGAGGCAGCTTGGAAGGAGTGCAAATTGCCAAGCGGGTTTTCAAGAAAAAAACAGCAAGAGAGAGAGTCAATGGCAGCTTGAAAGAGCAAGAGAGTTTGCTCCAAGCCACCCAGTTAATTGAACTGGAGGGAATTCATTTGATGCCTGAGACCGAACAATAAGACTTTAGGAATTCTGGTGGTTTTGCATTTCTAAGTGATGAGGTAGATGGTTTCTTTTATTTGTTAGAGCTTGCTTGTTGAATAACTTAGGACTGTGGTGTGCTCAGAAAAACCATTCACGAACAATCTTACAAGGGTCATAATGCTTCGGTTTGCTTAAGCGTGCCTTGATCACAGATGCAGACCCTTGTATGACTAGGATGTGATAGTGACGATCCTTCTTTGATTCTCAGGCTCAGTGCTCAGTCTTCCTTCTGAACCAAAAGGATACTGTAGTAGATGCTGATGGACCTGTCCTCCTCCATAAGTTTGTCCAGACCATATCACATAAGGTAGTGTAGGAGAGCCAGGGCCTGCAGGGTCAAAGCAAGAGGATGTTTTTATTAACAGGGTTAGTGCAGCCATCTGCCGTCTCCATCCTTCAAACTTTTCTGTTCCTTGTGACTTGGACTGCAACAGTAACTGGTGGCTTCTGTGTCAGTTGGGCAGGGAATCCACTCCAAGTTTTAATCTGATTTGCAAAGCACTGGGCCCAATCCTCAGAATAGGTTCATTGCCTTGGATAGCTCCTTCAAATTGTGGGATTTGTGACCCCACTGAGGTAGAAGCCAATTCCGCCCAGAATGGATTTTCCTAGTAAGAATATATTGTTCTGAGCTACCCCTGTTGTAATGCAAACAATTTTGAGATGGCTTGGTCCTGAGTGGACAGTTAAGATCCATTAACTTGACCCAAAACCTGCTCCTAGGAGAAATAAAAACTGTTAGGCCTGGCTTACTAATACAGATCAACACAGTCACCTGCATTTCAGACTCTCCTTGGGGTCATAGCTGTGCAGGCTATTTTGATGTATGTAAAATTTAACCATGGCATCATATGACTGAACTGAGCCCATAGTAAGGATCTGGAGAGCTCAGTTGTGCCTTCCTCTCTCGTTGTGCCTCCTTGTTGTTTTGGAGCAAAGCAGAAACCAAGGACCAATCCGACTGTGCAGGTTTTTTTTGCCCCGGAGCTACAAAATTCAAGCGAAAGAGAAGCAGTGTGCCTCCTCCATCCTTAGAGCTGGAATTCCAGCTTGGCACATGAATTCCTCCACCACCCGGGTTTTCTTTTATTCATTCAAGCAGCTCTGCTTTCTTTCCTCTGCTGCTACTGGCAAGTGAGGCGGGCCCTTGGCAGGGTTGGCGGTTTCCATCTGGAAGCACTAAAAAGAGGCGAGGGTGGTGCTGGAAGGAACAAGGGGACACAGCGTTGGCCTTTCCATGGCCCCGTCACTCGATTCTGCAGCTCTCCAGCAAAAGAAGATGGTGGCACTCGCCCAGCTTTCAAGACTGCTGGATCTGCCAGTGGAAGAAGGCAGTTACTGGGTGGCCATTGCTGCTAGAGAGTGAGCAGCAGCTGTGAGACTGGGCTGCTTGCAAGAAAGCTCTCCATCTTCCAGAGGAAGAAGGGACAAAAGCTTCAAAATCATCTCCTGTCATTTTAAAAACTAGGAATGACAAAAATCAATGCTTGACTCCCTTTTGCATTACACTCATCCCTCCATATTTGTGGCTTTGATATTTGCAGATTTGATTATTCACGGATTCGATTAATACGTTCTCTCTAGGAATATCTAGGTCCTCCAGTGCAACTCTATGGTCAACATTAACTAAAAGTCACACTGAAAGACCTAGAGATTCCTAGAGAGAATACTCTACTAGGCCTTTGTAGCTCCTCCGGCGCAGTTCTATGGTCAGTGTCTGTCAGACGTTGACCACAGAGTTGCCCTGGAGGACCTAGAGATTCCTAGAGAAGTATCTTCTGAGGCAAAAACATGGTGTTTTTGTTATTTGCGGTTTTTCCATATTCACGGGGGTCTTGTGCCCCTAGCCCTAGCAAATATGGAGGAACAAGTGCCTTTGATGCAGGCCTTGCCAGTCAGAATGCTATCCACTGACAAACCAGAAGTTGCATTTCTGCAGATATGCATTGTCTCCCCATAAAGACGATGGGATCTGTGCTGTGCATTTCCTATTAAAACTGCACTGTGTGGGTTTGTTAGTGCATCTTGGCTCAATGTGCCGATCTGCTTTCTTATTCCTGGCCCAGCCAGTTGCTTTTCTCTCCTCCTCGCTCCTTCCCTCCTTCTCCTTGCTTGGTTTCTCTCCTCCTTTCCTCCCCCTTTCCCTTGTTGCTGTCATCTTACCATCACCCTATTCATTTTCCATAGGCTGCCTTCATTCTCATGGCCTTTTGCAACTAGGAGACACAGTGTTGCCTTGGTAACAAAGCCCTTTTCGACGACTGGAGGCTCGGGGATCACTGTGCACCATCCTGGATGCTCCCTCTATCTCTCCACCAAAACATCATTATCATCATCAACATCCAGACAAAGATCCAGTCGGCTTATTGCTAATGGAGAAAGGAAGATAAGAGATTCAGGGATGCAATGCAGGCTGCATTTCTGTTGCGCACATTGTGCCATCATCCCCCTAGCCCTACATTTGCAGCGCATCACTGGCAGAATGTCTCTGAGGAAATTGCCACTCCCCAGATTGTTCTCTCGGAAGAAGGAGGAGGAGGAGGTGGAAGAGAGAAAGAGGAGGCGGCTGTGTGCAGTTTGAGCAGAAGGAAAGGCTGCCCTTAAGACATTTTGCTCTCCGAGGCTGAGCAAGAAATAGCACCAGGCCTACCCAGCTCAAAGGGCAGAGTATCCAAAGCTGGCCAGATTTATCCTAGGCACCTAAGGGAGAATGCCCCACAAGTACCTTGCCCTGTCCCTTCGTGCAGGAGAATAAGTGCAATACAATTATAAGAGAATCAATGGCTAACCATTTGTTACTCATATATTTTGTGGGTTTTTCAGGCTATGTGGTTGTGTTTTGGAAGAATTTATTCCTGATGTTTCACCCGCATCCACAATGCCAGTCACAGATGCTGGCAAAACGTCAGGAAAAAGTGCTAAGATTCTTCTAGAACACGGTCACATAGCCTGAGCACACACACTCCCCCACACACACACACACACCAAAAGTATGGATGCTGGCTGTGAAAGCATTTGACTTCACAAAATTCTCAACCTTCAGCACTTGCCCAATTCAAAAGAATCCAGCTGTTCCTAGCATGGAGAGATCATTGCGGTTCCTATCTGCCAGGATGCTGGGATATGCAATAAATGCTGGCCATGAAAGCCTTTGGCTTCACAATTTGTTGCCCTTTCGTCACAGCCACAAAACAGTCACCAGGCAATTCAAGTGCGCTTTATCCTCACTGGTAAAGGCACAATGACCCCCCAATCCCATTAAGATCTACCTCCCTTGGTATATTTCCCCTCCCAGACTTTGTCTCCCTTGCCATGATATTTACCTTTTTGGCGTGACTTCATCCTTTACTTTAATCAAGATAGATTCCATCCAGGCTTGGATTAATCCTTATGCTAAAAATGTTGCAGCAAACAGCCCTACATTGGCCATTTTCGGACACTGCGGCCGAGGTCATGCATCATTCTTGCATTGCATGAGCCTAAGGGCCCTCCTTTGTCCCTGCACATGTCCCCCTTATCAGGTTTTCTTTCTGTGCTTTTAATGTACCGAACATATAGTGGTTTGGGCAGGCTTTAAGGCTTTTTCATCACTCTGTCTATATAGGCATCTTTTGTTCCTTCGGTGTTCAAGAAATTCTCTCTCTCTGTAGGTCTAGTGACATTTTTCTCTTTGCTTTCTTTGTTGCATTCACTCAAGGGTCTTTTCTCTTCTTCGACAATATGTTTCACTTGTAATAACCCCTGGGCACCAATGTTGTATAGTAGCTATAGTAAATCATTGCCATTTCAAAGATGAAAATCATGCTTTGCTGTCATAATTTTCCATGTTTTTCTAACCAGCGCAGTGGTTCCCAAACTCTTATGCTCCAGATGTTTTGGACTTCAGCTCCAGAAGCAGCAGCCATCTTGGCCAATAGTCTGGGATTCTGAGAACCCAAAACACCTGGAAGGCCAGAGTTCAGGTATCACTGAATTAGTACATTTAGTTGTGTAGCTTCTTCTTTCTCCTCCTCTTCCCTAGTGCAAATTGAGCGTGCCAATTTACAGAAAGCAGAGCAAGTTGTGAAAGGGATCATCAGGAAACCATTCTGAGATGATTTCCATAAGGAAAATATTTGTTGTTGTATTGTGCATTGCGACCCAAAGTAAACCTTATCACAGGGGTTTCTGAGGCTGAGAGAGTGTGACTTGCCCACAGTGGCTCAGTGAATTTCCATGGCTGAGCGAGGATTATACATGAGTATACACAGTGGTCCCTTGTTATCCACTGGGTTTTGGTTCCAGGATCCCCTGTGGATACCAAAATCCGTGGATGCTCAAGTCCCATTAAATACAATCAGGTAGTAAAATGGTGTTCCTTATATAAAATGGAAAATCAAGGTTTGCTATTTGGAATTTATACTTTCTTGGAATATATTTCAAGCCGTGGATGCTTGAATCCATGGGTAAGACAGTCTGTGGATAAGAAGGACCAATTGTATATCCCACCTGCCCACTAAAATAGTGCTCAGGGTGGCTATTTAGAAAAGGCCTCCGTGATGTGCCTCCTCTTCTCTTGGAGTACAACCAGGCAGACATCTGTAGTTAAATACAGCTCTGGTTGGATGATTTATGGGAGGTGCTTTTCACGCCGGGAAGCCAAGCAGCACTGGAACCCAGTAATTAGTTGCTTTCGTTCAGAGCTCCCGCATGTGAAGGTGGGGACTTAATGCCTACTCTGTAATTACTGTCAAAGATTTGGCAGGGCACAGTGGGGCTCTGGACATCGTCTGTGGGCCGCAATGGACAGCCCCTTGGAAGGAGTCATCCTCATTAGCAGAGCGCTCATGTCCCCTTTTCGTCGCTGCTTACTAACTCGTCACACAGTTTGCGCTGTAAACACATACATGCATTATCTGCAGGTAATCTTTATTAGTTCGGATGGTTTTCAGTCTTTATGCTGATGATATTGAGCTGTATTTCTCAATTCTTTTGACATCAGGCATCATATCGCAGCACATCTTTCATCCGGCTCAGTGCAGAGGCTTCGTCATCGTGTTAAAACTTAACATGCTTCTTTGTAACATACATGCTTTTATTGCTGTTAAATCATATTCCCATTTAAGGATGCCTATAGTCTCGGCTTTATCTTTAACTCTGCTTTGCCATCGTTTGCAGTGTCAAATTAATGCAGAAATACAGCCAGCCCTCCTTATCCACGGATTTTTTTATTCAAGAATCCATGGCTTGAAAATATCTTAAAACCATACAAATTCCAAAATAGCAAACCTTGATTTTTCCATTTCATAGAAGGGACACCATTTTACTTTGCCATTGGGATTTGAGCATCCACGGATTTTGTTATCTACGGAGGGAGAAGGTCTTGGAATCAAACCCCAGCAGATACCAAGAGCCCACTGTACCAGCATTAACTGCCATGGCTGAATGCTTTGGGGTTGTGGTATTTGTAGTTTTGTGAGATATTTAGCCTTCTCTGTCAAAAAGCTCTGGCGCCGCAACAAAGACGCCATTCGGCGAGTTCCCTGGTTTTGCCTCCCATTCCTCCATCCCTTGAGTGCCCCCTTGTATATTTTTAGCTCTGAAATACCACCGTGGTGTTCCTTAAACAAAACCCCAGTGGCATGGGAACAGCAAAGACTGGGTTGGGTGTGCTTTCCGGTTTTGTTTCATTTAATTGCGCACTTGGGTACAGATGGCAAAGCATGGCAGGAGGTTTTGAATCCCACTGCCTGGAGAGGCTGGAGGGTTGGAGAGAGAAAGACTGAGGCAGTCCTGGAGAGAAGGGGGGGATCGAAAAAGAAAAAGGCAGGAGGAAAGAAATGCAGCCAGGCCACATTTCCAAGCCTTACCTGCTGGGCCCAGAGGGGGAGCAAAGCGCTTAAGGTCACTCGCAGTTTGAGGCATGTCCTGGAGAGCAAGGAAAGAAAGGGACATCGTCTTCGCTTGGACTGTTAATTGCTCGTTAAGTCAGCTAACGAATGCCAATTCTGGGCTCGGTGCCCTTTCGGGGGGATGGCTGCATCGCGTTGCGCGGAGATCCTTTTGTGGGTTCAGGGAGGTGTTATTTAATCCATCCCCTTTTTAAAAAAATCGGTTTGTCTAGGGTGGGGGAATCGCAGCCTCTAAATAATAATAATACAGTAGACCCTTGTTATCCGCTGGGGTTTGGTTCCAAGATCCCCAGTGGATAACAAAATCTGTGGATGCTCAAGTCCCATTAAATATAATGGCAGAGCAAAATGGTGTCCCTTCGACATTTTCGAACCGTGGATGTTTGAATCTGTGTATTAAAAATCTGTGTATAAGAAGGTCCAATTGTAATAATAATAATAATAATAATAATAATAATAATAATAATAATAATAATAATACATTTTAATTCTATCCCGCCTCTCCAATAAGATCAAGATGGAGTACAATGATAAAATTCATACAGTATACAATATAAAAATGAATCCCACTCCAGAAAGCTGCGTGTTTTCCCAAAGACAAATTTCCACCCCAAAAAACTGGCCAAAAGCAGCATAGAATAAAAGGGGAAAAAATGCAGAACAGTCAGCCCTCCTTATCCACGGATTTTTTAATCCACGGATTCAAGCATCCACAGATTAAAAATATTCAGAAAAAGTATCAATTCCAAAAAGCAAACCTTGATTTTGCCATTTTATAGAAGGGACACCATTTTTTCTATGCTATTATGTTTAATGGGACTTGAGCATCCATGGATTTTGTTATCCACGAGGGATCTTGGAACTAAATCCCTGTGGATATCAAGGACCCTTTGTAGTTTTGCCCCCATCAGCCTTCCAGAACCCCAAACACCTTAAAAAACGGGTGTTTAAAAAATAGTATCCAGAAAATGAGTGCAAACTAAAATGAAAGTATTGTGATGTCACCTCTGGTCATGTAGTCCCCAGGGCATGTGCCAGTGACAAAAATTGCCCCGGTCCTGCCCACCCCAGGTATTCTTTTTCTGACAAGGAACATGGACTAGAAATACCTTTCCTTTTTGCAACCGAATCTGCCCAAGAAATGCAATGCTGCCTTTGCCTCTCCTTTGACTTCTGATTGTCCTGCCTGAGAACTTTTCAAGGAGCGGAAAGGAGATAATATCCAAACTATTCTGTGTGTTCTGCATAGGGGAAGGTGCCGTTTCTGCTGATTTATGGGATACCAAAATAACCTCTCTGTCTTGACACATTAGCCGAGCATCTGTCCCAAACCGAGACTCTCATCATCACTAGCAATGTATTCCTGCTGAGCCTCCCTCTCTAGCTTTTGTTTCTGCTTTGTCATCGCTGTCCATTGATGTCCTTCCTGTTGCCTTGGATCCGATGTGGAACAAGTGGTGCGCCTTGAATAAAGGGCCCTTGCTTATGATGTTGCTCTTGTGTGCCGTAAGTTGGCTCTGACTTGTGGCAGCCCTATGAACGATAGACCTCCATGAACCCTCAATATCAATATCCCTGCTTAGCATCTTGGAGACTTGGGATAAATAAAATAAATAATAAAACCCATTTGCAAGACAGTCTTGCAAAAACATTTGCAATACAGATATAACAAAACCATTTGCAATACCGGCAGTCCTGCTGCCTTCAACTTTACTTAGAGTTACGTCTTCTCTTGATATGTCCAAAACGTATCTTAAAGACAAACAAGTTTTATTCGCCATAAGCTTTCATGGACATCAGCCCTGCTCTTCATAGTGGCATCAGATTCTTGCATCTGAAGGAATTAGACTGCAGCCTGCAGATGGTTATGCCAAATAAAATATGGTAGTCTTTCATATGCCGCCAGATTATTTGCTGTTTTTGCTGTCATACACTAAGACAGATGTACTTCTAGAAGCTAGAGAGAGAGAAGGAAAGATAAAGAGGGAGAGAAGGACACAGAGGACACAGATGTGCTCAAGATTGGTACATTCTCATTTATATGTGTGGCTGAACATTGAGGCATGACGATGATAATTAAAATGATCTCTCCTATGCTCTGAACGCTGGCCCTGATCTCGCCCTATCATTTCTGTATTGAGCATTGAATCCAGACGCAACAGGTCCTATCCTACTATCCTATTCACCCTTTCTCTTTGTGTTTCCCAATCTGTCTCCTGCCACTGAAATTGGGATTCCTTCCCAGCTTTTGGGCCACTCCTTGTCCTTCTGCAACATTAGAGCATTTGTCCTTTTTCCATCCTTGCCGCTTCTGAACAGACTGTTTCCCTCCTTTTCTGTACATTGTTATGGATTTCTTTTCGGTGCTACTTTTACAAATTGCTTGGAGACTGTGGGCAGTAGCACATAGATAGATCGGTTGATTGATGAATTGAATAAAGGAAAGCATAGCCAACCAAGTGGGGAATGGCTCAAGCTTAGTGCAGATCGGATGATTTTTCGTGAAGAAAATCCATGGTGCAATCTCCAGGTAAGACGGGGAAAGGCCTCACCTGAACCCACAAAAAAACACTCTCAGTGGCCTCTGCGATGTGACTCAGGGCTAAATACGTGCGACATTAAAAGTATGCCATGCAGATAAAGTATTTCTGAGATTGTAGATCGGCTACTTAAGTAATATACTTAACAAAGTAGTGGCTCCTGACCCGACCCCAATCCTATCCTATTAGGCAGCAGTTAGTTTGAGCAACAGGGATCTGTTCTCCTATCAATCAGGATACAGCAGCTTGGGATTTCCATCTCTACAACCAGAAACCTCTGATGCGACAATCAGAAATGTAATCCCTGTTGCAATATCTCCTTCCACCAGAGACCACTCATGGAAGGGGAAGATAATTTGCTGTATCCTGATGGACAGGAGAACAGACTCCCATCACTCGCAGTGGCTGCTGCCCAATAAAACAAGATCGGGGGACTTTTACAATCCCTAGGTATTCCCTGCACTGTTGCCATGGTCATGAACATACTGTATTGGGATTGTGAACATGAATCAGTTACGATATATTTGTAACTGCAATCATGAATTCCAGCCCTCATTTTATTGCTTTTCTGTAGTCGATCACCATTGACCTTAAACTCTCACCTGGCCTACTAGGAAAGAGAGGAAAAACATGGGAGCAGGGAGTTTAAGGTCCAAAACACACTCCAGAAATAATCCAGTTTGAGACCGCTTTAACGGCTCTGGCTGAAAGCTAGGGAATTCTGGGAACTAGTTTTGTGAGACATTTAGCCATCTCTGTCAGAAAGAGCTCTGGTGCCACAATGAACTGCAATTCCCAGGATCCCCTCGCACTGAGCCAGGGCAGTTAAAGTGGTCTCAAACTGGATTATTTCTGCAGTGTGTTTAGAACCTGAGTCTACATTCCTACACCTGGCACTCTGGTAAGAAGGAAGAAGAACAGCAACCTCTCCTAGTGATTGGCAGCTGCCAATCATAAGCAATTTTTGGAGAGAAGAACAAGGAGCAAGGGCAAGAGAATAACCTCCTGCACCCAGTCCAAAAAGGGATTTAACACATGCATAAGATGCACTTAGGCTCACATAAGTCACAAAAGCATCCCAGCCTCATTCTGGAACATGTCTAGGCACACATGCTTTAGAACAAGGCTGGGCAATTGTATTCCACAACCCTTACGATGAAGGGCAACAGCACTGTGATGCCAAATGTGCAACCCAATGTGCAGTTTGCTTCCAGATGCAAGGCGCAATATGCAGCCATGTGCATGTGCATTCCCGTGCAAAATACAGAGCTGAGTGCTCAGGGATGCCACATGCAGAGCCCCACTTCCACAACCTTGAATGACTGCAGATGTTCTGCATTGCACAAAAATGTCCAAAAGGGAAACCTACACTTACGTATGTCACCAACAAGATTCCAATCCATGCTTTCAATGCAGCAGGCCATTTCAACCTCAGCACAAGCGTCTTCTTGGGTCTTCTATCCCATTTCATCTGTCTCCTTGGGAACGCCGGCCGTGGCAGTTCTCTTTTGGAGGATGTGATTGCAAATGGCAGGCAGCCAGGATGGCTAAAATTGCTTTCATTACTTTGGAGGTATGGGAATGCTTACCGAGCATGATGCAGTCCCGCCAGACAAAGAAACCTCCAGAAAAGGAACAAAGTCTACAAAAGAGAGAGAGAGACGGAAAGCAAGATTGAGCTGTCACCATGTAACAGCATACAAAGATGGCAAAGCAGCAGGGTTACAGTTCCGGAATGGCTAATCAGGAAGCCATGTTGGCTTCTTTCGTCAAGCATGAAGCAAAGGTTTTGTGCATAAGAGAGCTGGTTGAGCAAAGCAGCTAAGATCAGGGCTTAAGCAGAGCAGCTAAGATCAGCAAGCTAAAAAGTGTCCAGAGAAGGGCAACCAGGACTGTCAAAGGTCTGGATCCAAGCCTTAGGAAGAACAACTTAGGAATCTGGGCTTTTTTGGCTTGGAGAAGAGAAGACTAGGAAGTGACATGGTAGCTATCATTAAATGTCTGAAGAGAAGTCATGTAGAAGAGATAGACATCTTGTTAACTGATGCTTCAGAGACTGGATTGACTCAAAAATAATTAAAAAGAGATTTTAATTGACTCAATTTTCTTAAAAATAGACACCACTTAGACATGAGAAAGTACTTATTTACTATAAGAAGTGTTCAGTAGTGGAATAAACTGCCTTGGAGGATGAAGGGCTCTCCTTCTTTGGAGGTCTTTAAACAGAGATTGGATGAGCATCTTTCAGGAATGCTGTAGCTGTGCGTTCCTGCATGGCAGCAGGTTGGAGTAGATGTGGCCCCTTCCAGCTATAAGATTCTGTGATTTTTCACCCTTCAGGCGCATACTTCCTTGTGTAGGAAAAGTTCTGGATAGCAGAATAAGCACTGTGGTCCTTCATCTCTCAGCCACTGACTGTGAACTCATTACCAACAAGCGCATATTATATTTGGTGTGCACTTTCATCCAATTGCAGTAATGCCACCGTAAATCACATGACATCCTTTCCTTGGCTTGAGAGGCATGTGTGCATCCAGGTCACTGTCGCTGCATTCGAAGAAGAAAATAATTTGATGCATTCTAGCAAACAGCTTCTTCAGCAGAGCTACAGCGAAGTGCAAAGATCTTGCCAGAAAGGAGGAAAACTGCAGTAATGCTGCAAGGGAAGGACAGGGAGAAGAAGGAAGGGAGAAAGGAGGGGAGAGAGAGAGATGCTGCAGTGTTTGAGCAACCAAATAAGTAGGGAGGTTGCTCTAAAAGAGGGGTGTGGGAATGTGGTTCATAGGCTGAAGGCCACATATGCTCCCTGGGCACCCATTTTGGAGCCCCTCTATCCCCTCCAAGACCACTGAGCCAGAGATTGAAGCTTATTTCAACACTGGCAACTGGGCAGCATTTTCGACCAGAACCTTTGACTCTGCACCCGGATGCCATCTTCTACCAGAAGTGAGACTGGCGGGTCCATAGGTTGTACATAACACCTAGACAGAGATAGAAAAGGCTGAACTGTCACTGAGCTTGGCAGCCTAATCCATTTATGTTAATACTGGCCAAAGGGATATATTTCTGAACATATTAAGTAGCTACATATTGGGCATCACAGTTAATGTTGCAAACACATGAGAAGGACAGAGAAGGACGGTATACAATAGTTGACCGTTGTTACCACAGGTGTCTGGTTCTTAAAAGATGTAGGCTTCAGACTTCGAGGGAATTCTCCAAGGCACTGACCAACATTCCTGGATAGATTTGGGACCATGGACAGATCCTTTAAAGATAGCCGAAACCTGGAGTGGATTCACTATCTCATTGTGGATTTCCAACTTATCATGGGGTTTTCTGTGGCTGAGAGTGTGTGGCTTGCCCAAAGTCATCCAGTGGTTTCCATGGGCATCCATGGATTTTGGTACCCAAGGAAGGTCCTGTAACCAAATTGATGCAAATACCAAGGGTTTGCAGTGCATTCATTTATTTTATTGCCTTTCTAATAGTGCAAGACAGACTAAATCCCATCATTAGCTCCGTTGACATTGAAATATTCAATAACTGATTGAAAAGGTCTGCTGTGGTTTGGACTGATCAACAGGATTGCAGGTGACATAAATTAAAACAGAACGCAGCTAAGACAAACAGTTATAGCATTGGAGAACTGTGAAAAGGAAATTAAATTGTTGCTGCTGTTGATGTTGTTGTCCTTGTGTGCCTTCAAGTTATTTCTGATTTATGGCAACCTTAAGGTGATCCAATAGCAGGATTTTCTTGGCAAGATTTATTGAGAGGGAGTTTGCTATGACCTTCTGGGACTCGGTGGAGATTTGAACCCTCTCCTGCAGTCCTAGGCCCCATTCCCACTGGTTTATAATGCGGATCAGGACGCGGATCATGGGTGCATTGTTTCCATTTGAGCACACATTCGATCTGCATTGCTCCGATATTGTTCCCATTGGAATTCGAATCTGAATCGATTTATACTGAAAAACCTGAATTATTGGTCGATAAACCGGTTTTAAAAAACAGCTGCTTTTTAGCGAGTTTTCCTGTGGCCTCCTGAGTCTGATTCGCGGCATACAAATGGGAACAAAAGGGTGTCTGATTCGGGAACTTGGGGATGGGAAGAGCAGTGCTCAAGGGGCTGGCCTGGGGGTGTCACCCGCTTGTTCTCTTTCTTGCATTACCGGTGCCATTTTCTCCCGTTCGCATAGTCTTTCCTCCAGTGGATTGGGAAGCAGGGTAAAGCGATCATGCTACATTGAGCTCCAAATGCAGTAAACACATTATGCCGCCTGCAGCCTCCCCCCTGCTCCACATTCATAGACCGATGTGCGAGGAGACCCATTGAACACCATTTTTAAACTATTATTATTTCTTTTTTCGCCTCTGCCTGAGCGCCTGAGCAGCAGATGGGCTTTGCAGTACATGCCTGCATGATTGCCCCCCAGACAGCCCAGGGAGCAATTGGGGAGGCAAAGGGACTTGGAGTGATTAGAGACGCCTCTTCTCTCTTTCCAAGAGGAACTATGGGAAGATACAGAAGAGCCTCAGATGCAAAGGGATTTGGAGCAGACAGAGGCTCCTCTTCTCTCTTTCTCAGAGGGAGTCTGGGGAGACACAGAAGAGCCTTGGATGCAAGGGGTTTAGGATGAATCGAGGCTCCTTCTCTCTTTCCCAGACGGACTATTCTTCCTTTCCCGGAGGGGGAAAGCACCTAAGCGACTGATTGGCTGTGACGTTAAGCGCTTAAGCGCTTGATTGACAGCTGCTTTTAAAAAAAGAGGTCCCGGAAGGGCAATGGGAACGGGGAGCAAAATAACTCGCTTCAAATTACCACAGGGGTTAAAAAAACCCCGGGTCTGTTTGCACCCGTTTTTAATGGGAACGATGGGTCAGATTCGAGTCAGAATCCGAGTCAGAATCACAGCAAAATAAGCCGCTTTTTTTGCCCAGTGGGAATGGGGCCTTAGTGCATCACTCAAACCACTATACTATACTGACTCTCTTAAATTATGCTCCCATATTAAAACCAAGCAAATAATTTAAATAGTTAAAAACATGTAAAACATAAGTAGGTTTCAGGCAATCTGTCACAGGGTTTTCTTGGCATTATTTTTTTTCCATAGGGGAGCTTTCTTTGCCTCCCTCTGACTCTGAGAAAGTGTGACTCGCCCAAGGTTACCCAGTGGGTTTTCATGGCTGAGCGGAGATTCGAACCCGGATTTTCAGAGCCGTAGTCCAGCGGCCAAACCACTTCGCCACATTGGGCGTCTATACATGCAAAGTAGCTGTTTAGAAGCCAAAAGCCTCTCTAGACAAAGTGGTTTCTCTTTACAGAGGGCATCCAGAACTTACGTCTTTCCTTCTCCCTCTCTCCTTCTCCGCCTCTAGGCTGATGCCAAGATGGTCTGCGATGTTGTCAGTCGGATGGAGGACACGGAGCCCTTCTCCCCCGAGCTCCTTTCAGCCATGATGAGACTTTGGGCCGACTCTGGCCTCCAGGAATGCTTCAACCGGTCCCGAGAATATCAGCTCAACGACTCTGCTCAGTAGTGAGTATTGCGCATGCCTAGATCAACCAGATCTTTTCAGCACCAGATGCCTCCAACACCTCTAGGGAGGGAATATAATTTTGTCATGCTTGTGAAGGAACCTGGACAATTTTAGGACGGAGAGAGACTTTTTTTAATGCACTAGCACCATAGTGTCTGCATAGTAGTGGCAGAGACTTCATGTCATCATTACGGCTACCATTTTGTGTAACAGAAAGCTATGTTGGGTCACTTGTTTCACCTGTTGGGCCATTTGGGGCTGTGTGAGGTTGAGGGGAATGCATAAGGGTCAGAAGGTCTGCAAAGCACCTTCCTATGGGTCTGCAAATGGGTTATTCTTCACTTAAAAATGAGCAGTGGCCAAAACTCTACTTTTTCAGCCCAAAAAATGAGGGGTGGTCAGGCCCTTTGTGGAACATCTATGGGGCATCCCAGAGGCAGCACTGGATGTCCTTCCAACCCAATGTGACCCACAGACCAAGAATTTATGCACTATTTTATGCATTATTTGTGGCATTGGATAAAGTATAAAATCAAGTGCACTTAGGAACCACTTAGGAATCATAATTTTAATGAACGTTGGGTACTCCTGTGAGTTTGAGGAAAGCAAGACACTAGAGCCACTACTAGCCACTAGAGAAGTTTGAGTCACCCGTATGATGCAGCCGCAATAAAAGTGAATTCTCAGCTCTCATAGGAACACTTTGAGATGAAGAGCCCATCTCTCAATGGCAGAGCAGATGGTCCCAGATTCACTTCCTGGCAACTGGAGTTTCTGGCAAAACCTCCTGCCTGAAACCCTGGAGAACTGCTGCCAGTCAGTGAAGAGGACAATGAGTTCGATGGCCAGTATTCTGACTCAGTATTATATATTCCTGCATAATATGTCCTGTATACTGTGAATAAATAAGTGCATTCTCAGGCACTGGAAAAACCTTGCTTACCATGTTACATCCATTTTTATTTTTATTTTTTGATCAGCTAGTTTAAAGTGAGGTTTCTAAACTGAATAAAAAATTTTAATCTATCACAGTAGTGGCTCACGGAGGGGGATTTCTCACCCTGCGATGGTTGCAGTGGCATCCATGTACATCTGAGCGCACTTGGACTATCAGCCAACCATGGTTCAGTGGATCTATGACAGTGAAGAAACACAAAGCAGAAAATTGAGTGATTATTGCTGGAAAATTCCTTGTGCCGCTCCAAGGCTATGGCATCGCTTAAGTATCAACTGGCCATAACATGTTCAGATCTGTTCCTGCTGTAGGCCCTATGGTGGGTTTTTTAGCGCCACAAAGAGAGAGCCTGTCAGTAAAGTCAGGATCGCAAGCACTTTGGGGGGCTTCGACGCTATCACAATACAAACAGAAAGGTCCAAGCGCATTAGTTAACGATAGGAAGGAACTCAAATGACAGTTCACCCAGGGCTACCAATGACCCACTTGCTATGCCTTTAGCCCTTGAACATTTTCATTCCCTTTCATCCCCATCCCTCCATGCTCTGTCCTCTTTAAAAACATGGGCTGGAACTCACAGTCACAGTTACGAATGTGTGACCTAGAGTTAGGCATTCATAACTGAATCATATTCATAATCCCTACATATTCAGTAGTGTAGGCAATCTGCTGGGATCAAAAAATTGCCCTGGTCCTGACTTATCAGGCTGGACCTGCTTTGAGCAATGGTGGTCTATGGCTTCTATTGATCAGGATGTAGCATCCTGATATTTCCATCCCTTCCTACCAACAATCTGTGCTGCAGGGAGGGAACTGTGACAGCTATCCTACTTCTGTAGATTGCTCTTCAAACACAGGTGAAAATAGCATTTTGCTGCACCGCAAGTGAAAGGAGAACAAATCCCCATTGTTCGCAATGGCTGCTATCCAGTAACTCAGGACCAGAATGGAGGTTGGGCAGTCCATGTTATTTAATTAAGACTACTTAACTAAATAGCTCATTTAGAATCTCAGTCATTGACCCAACTCTCATTGGTGACTTATGTAAGTCATGCTGTGTATGCAGAATTAATTTTGGGGACAATGCACAATGGTTATATCTAGCTGGTGGTAGTGGAAATGGGGCTACACAAGCAGAAATGTTGTGCATGCAGGAGCGCATGAAAGTAGACAGAGTAGCCTGCAATTCATGCAGTGTTTCTGTGCATCACACAGTACATTTCATAATGGGCTGTCAGCCATGTACCTTAATCCACATATGTTGCGCTGAGTTGGTATTCTGTTTAGGAGTTGTGTAATGCCAGCATGACGTCACTCTGCCAGTGAATATTTCTACTGTGCTGAAGCACTATATGATCACTGGCAAAGGATATAAATCTACAGCAGGTTATCATAATGCTTTCATTTCAGTGTGGAAAAATATTTGGACCCAAGCTTGGTATCTTAGGGAACACACTCCACTGTCTGCGATAAATGTTGGACTGCAGCTCCCATCATCCACCACCAACATGTCAAAATCAAGCGCAGGAGCCTATGCCACAAGAAGCAAATTTCTTTGAGCACACACGCTAGGTTCAGCCTTGTCCTTCCTTACATATTCCAGAAGTGGTGAACTACAGATATCATCATTCCTAGCCAGTGGGTAGGGATGATGGGAATAGTCTAATACATCTGGAGCATGCCAAATTGGGGAAAGCTGTCCTAGAATCTGAGACCATACTTTAGAAATGCAGCTGCATTGGTTAGTCCCAACTAAAGCAGACCTACTGAATGTGGCCATTTTGCCTGAGCCATAAATGTCCAGCCATAAATGTTCAACCGATATCTCATAGAGGAAACGTATGCATGCATAAGGCACCAACAGGATTCTGACCTTAGTATTCTTCCAATGCAAAGATGCAACCCTCTATCATCCTTTTAAGATCCATACATTCTCAGTGATCACTATGAAAATGTCTTGGAGTGGGAGGGATGAGGAAAGGGCATGCCAGTTTTAATGGGGGGGGCATGTTCACAGTCCACTATAACAGCCATGCCACCCCTCTGAAATGTGAGAAACAGTGGGGGTTTTTTAAGAGAGCATCATCACAGATGTTGACAATATATTTGCCTGATGCTGCTCCGGGAACGGGATGAGTCACCAGCAGCCAACTCTCTTCATTTAATATCCCTTGGCCACGCATGGCAAAAAAAGCAAATTGCCACGGAAGAATATGCCGCTTGTCTAAACGCTGCACTTAGCTCATGCCCAATAATAATAATAATAATAATAATAATAATAATAATAATAATAATAATAATAATACTTTTTATTTATATGCTGCCTCTCCCGCAGGATCAAGGTGGCTCACAGTAGATGATAAAATATAAATATACTCAAATATACTAGAACAAAACACCAAGATACTGGCTGCAATCCTATGTGGCTCAGCATAGAATAGCCATCCCACTTCGTTTGCCTTATTTCCATTAAGCCATAAAAATATGATTTACTTTGACTAGATAATCTAAGATAATTCACTTAACAAAATCCTAGTTGATATTTGCCCCCCGGGAAGGATGCATAAAAAGAAATAAACAGTTCCCAGTTTTCCTTAGAGCTAATTAAGGGTTTTTTTCTTAATTAAAATTGACAATTCATCCATCTCAGCAAGTTCAGTCGTCTTCATCGTCCAATCTACTTTTGTAGATTGCCTCTTTCCCTTCCAAACCGTTCCTTCTTACTGCAAGGAAATTGCTTCGGCCTCTGCTCCTTGGAAGATGCCCTTAGTAAACCTCCGGGCACAATGTCCATTTCAAGCAAGAGCCAGCTCCACCAGTAGGCAGAGCGAGGCGGCCGCCTCGGGCATCAAATGTTGGAAGGAGAAAGGACCTAGAGATTCCTAGAGAGGTGACCTCTCAGGTAAAAAATGGTGTTTTTGTTATTTGCAGTTTTTCCATGGAGGGACAAGTGTATAAAAAGAACCTTATCTTACATCTGTATTGGGAATGTATTGGGAAAGTACAGACCACCCTGACTTCAGCTCAGGCCAAGGATTTTATTGGATTTCGGCGAATCGGAAAAGCCAATAGTGATGAGAATTGTAATCCGTCAACTTTTGGAGAGCAATAGTCTTCTGGTGAAATCTGAATCTCCAGGTTAAAATAAAAAAAAGTAGTGGATCTCCACGTTTGAATTGACTAAATGTAACACTTTGAAATTCTGTTGTTTCGGTGTCAATGACAGGATAAGCTTAATTAAAATGGTTAAAAATGTCATATTTTTGCATTCGAGGTTTGCTCAGGCAGCCGGCAGCCTAGAACTGGACAGAGGCCAGAAATGTAATTTCGTACAGGCCACTAGATCGCAAGAGAAGCCATCCCACCCTGGCATGGAGTCAGGCCTAGAGAGAGCTGGCCTGTGGCACCACCCGGCCATGCCCCAGCGAGAGAGCATTCGGTTAACCTTTCCATTGACCCAGGAGAAAGCACTAGCTGACAGAGAGTTGGGGGAAGAGAATAGTTTACATCGGGACTTTCCAGCGGATAGATGCACAGAGTGATATTTCACAAGGTCTGCCCAAGTTCTCAAGCCTAGCAGAGAAATCGGGGAAATGCAAATAGCAGAAGCATCAGAGCATCACAGCTAAGTGGGCATTCTCTTGAATCCGAATCTCCTTTGACCGGTGGAGATGCTTCCGTCTCCATTGGTCAAAGGAGGTCCAGATTCAAGGGAATGAGTGACCTCAGGACTTTTGGGTTGTTTATGGGGTGGATTAAAGAAGTCACCCCAAAACCTGGCCTCAGAAACTCTCACTAAACAAAGACAATAGAGGGACAGAGGAAACATATGATAAAAGATGTTCCCTTTAACTCTCTTCAATTCAGACCTAAATCCCATTGTTAACCTGAGATAAAGGAGAGCCACTGAATCTTTTAGATTTACCTGTATGTTGACTCAGCATTCAAGAATTGATGCAGTGGATCTACTCTAGCTGAGGCTAGGCAACCGGATTCGAGATACTGCCTGTCTCCAGATTTTAAATATAGAAAGGGAAACTTGGTGCCAGATTGGATTGTGACATGTGAAGGCTTCCAGAAGGTGTTTTGCTGGTAAGGTGATATAGCCGGCATCATTGCTACATCCCGTCTAGTTACTACTACACTCTCGCCTTGTGAGTGAGTTTTGTCCCTACTAGTCTGCTCAAAGGAATGACTCAAACGCTGGAAGTATGTTGCAAAGCTAAACATTTAAGACAAGGGTAGGCACTTGCATGAGGGCCAGAAGCCAGTTCTCCCCAAATGGTCCCTAGTCGGCCATCCTATGTTTGTGAAGGCAGCATTTAACCTACCAGTGGCATACAATCTAAAAGTCATAAAATATAGACTACACTCATCCTTCCCTATTTGCGGCTTTAATATTTGCGGATTTGATTATTCACGGATTTGATTAATATGTTCTCTCTAGGAATATCTAGCTCCTCCAGTGCAACTCTATGGTCAACTTTAACTAAATGTTGCGCTGAAAGACCTAGGCATTTGTAGTTCTTCCTTCGCAGTTCTATGGTCAGTGTCTGTCGGACGTTGACCACAGAGTTGCACTGGAGGACCTAGAGATTCTTAGAAAGGTGTCCTCTCAGGTAAAAACAGTGTTATTGGTGGTTCCATTTACTGTATACCTCCCTGGCTATTGCAAGAGAGAATCTGTCACCAGATTTTGCTGAATGCATTTTTTTAATGTTTGCAAAAGGATAAAAGAGAAACAATTCCACGCAGCCTTTGCACATTTCCTCGGATGACATAGTCCTTTCAACTCTTTCCTAGAAATGAATAATGAAAATAATGAGCAGAAGCAAATGGGAATAGGCTCAATTAAAGCCGTGGGAGAAGTTGCTTTTCATCCAGCTTGCTATCTTGATTTTGCACAGCGATGGGGATCATATGGTTAAGTGGGCTCTGGGTATAGATGCTCTCGGTTTAATAGATCATGCAAGTCAGGCCACAGGGACGCAGCTACTCCAGGCCCAGATCTCTCTGCAGTCCTTTTCCGAAGGGCGGCCGAGCCTCGAATGCACATGCCGTTCCCCCGGGGCTACAATTTGCCAAGTTAGATCTAAGAGTTTGAGGATAAAAATTGTGGACTGCTTGCCTTCTGGAGAAGTCGCCGTATGGCTTCCACAGGGAATCTTCTCCTGTCATCTCATCTCTGCTCTTGCTCACACCAAATTGAAACGAATGTTTGCTAAAACTACGGACCTAAGAAGGACTGCAGTGGATAAGAGCCAAGGCGTCTCTAGTCCGGCATTACTTTCCAGAAATACTGTTTTCTGCACACAAAAAAACTATTTTCAGCAGACTTAGTCTAGAACTACAGCAATATATACATACACATATATATATAATTGTTGGTTTCAATCCATTTTGCACAGAACTTGATGTAAAATAATAAGCAAATATATAATAACCAGTTCAGGGAACAGTGATTCAATTTTCTCTCTATAATGGCCATAATGATAACTCCTGTGTTGTGATTCCTAGGTGAAATCCAAAAATATTTTTATCCAAAGAGAGAGAGAGAGAGAGTGGTGGGTTTTTGCTTCTTCTATTTTTAAGAGCACCAATAGCCATGAATGCATATATATATATAGTTAGCAGTTTATCCTCATGCCTTTCCTAATGTTTTGCTTTTTCCAGCTACCTAGACAGCTTAGATAGAATTGGAGGTGCTGACTACCAGCCAACAGAGCAAGATATCCTTCGAACCAGGGTCAAAACAACCGGAATCGTAGAAACCCATTTCACATTCAAAAACCTCCACTTCAGGTTAGTGTCCTCCGAAACGTACTACAATTCATATATATCTGCATTGCATGCCTGCATTCCAACTGCTCAGTAAAGATGCTTGTTTTTCAATACAGGAATGACTAGAATCCTCAGTTCTACAGAATTGGATTTGTAGTTTTGTGAGCTATCTAGCCTTCTCTGTCAGAGAGCTCTATAAACTACATGGCTTCCATAGGATGGAGCCATGACACTTAAAGCAGTGTCAAACTGCATCATTTCCGCATTATAGTATTTTTACTTCAGCTTTATCCTTCTATTATTAATTGCTAAAGACTAGTGTCAAAGTGGAAAGAGTTAGGTACAAAACCCAGGCACAACCAGGGCTATTCTTTGGCTGTCTTTCCGCACCAAATAGCACCTCTCCCTGATGCCCCAAAGACTTTTAACCTTACCTAGTTTTCAAAACAGCAATAAGGGACATCCAAAATTCATAAAACAAGTTCTGTCTCAATGCCAATTGGAGGTATTGATCTCAGTTAACCTAGCCATGTGTAACATTAATATATTGTCCACATTCATAAATAAGGCAGTGCACACATTTCTGACTTAATGAAGGGACCTCATCCAAAAAATAAAGGAATGCTTTCTGCCTTCTGGTTCAGTCTGTTTAAAAAGAAAGGCTTTTCAATGGGACAGCCGTTGCAATAAAGGACACACGGCACCCTAGCCTTACCTCCCATTCCTGAGCCATTTTCCAAGTGGCATGGTTGAGCTTTTCTTTGAGAAACTCACCTCCAAAGCTTCCTCGGATCTCTGGCACATAGTCCATTGTTCTTGGGACATGGGTCCAAAATGACGCATCCTTCCTGTTCCTTCTGCAGGCTGTTTGACGTCGGAGGCCAGAGGTCAGAACGTAAGAAATGGATCCACTGTTTTGAGGATGTCACAGCCATCATCTTCTGTGTCGCGCTGAGCGGGTATGACCAGGTGCTCCATGAAGATGAAACCACGGTGAGTATCCCAGGAACTAAAGGTTTCCCCCGCCAAAGCCTTGGCTTTTCCGCTTCCACATTTGGCTCGAGGTTGCCTTGCAAATCGATCATCAGTACTAAAACCCAGTGGAATCTAACAGACATACCTTGTTATTCACATGTCTTCCCTTGACTCTTAAACGCTATGAAGAATCTCGTTCTGATACAAACTGTTGGATTTAAGTCTTCCATTCCTCGCGATGCCATTAGTCCAGGTAACACTATCTTCCGCACTCTTAAACACAGTCAGATGTTCGGTTGCTGATCTCTTGTCCTTTCTTTTTCTTTATCCTAGGCCAAAATGGACAGTATATTGGTTTTTAAAAAATCCTGAAGAGTTTGTTCTTATTACTAGTTTGTGTGTAAAGAACTTGTAAAACAAAAGGGAAAGGGAGGTGGGCACCTGCCCTAAAAAGTTACTTACAGTGGGGAAAGCAGGCAACAAGAGGGCTGGAATGGGGCTACTCCTAAGTGAAAGAGCTGGATGTGAGCAATGAAAATTGTTACCCAAGATTGTGGCCTTGGAGTTCTTGGCTGGACTTATACAATCAGTCTTTCTACTGGAGATATAGGCCTCATTCCCACTTACAAAAAAAGCGGTTTGCAATCTGAATCAATTTGACAGCGGATCGTGGTTCCCACTACATTTGCTCCTTGTAAAATAACCCACTTGTGGTTCACATTCACGAATGAATTGGTTCAAAATGCTCCAGCCGGTTGAAGGGCAAATTTAAATCTATTCCGATCCACATCTGGTTCACACTTGTGCGGAATCGATTTATCCAAAAAGACGCGGAAAACATTAGTGTCCAAAAGACGCAGGTTAAATGGGTCTAGCGCGTGGCTCCCCTCTCCGAACCACTTCAGCGAATCAATTCAAGTGGGAACCAGGGTCATTTGAACCGATTTGCAATCTGGTTTAAAAGGTAGTGGGAATCAGGCCTTAGATGCAAAAGCAGGACCTGGCTTCTTAACTCTAAGGGCTGATGGGCGAGATTGCAAGAGAATCCTATTCATCTGTCGTAGTAAGGAATACAAGTCAAGTAGTAGTAGGGATAGGGATACTTGTTAAGCACGGTTTTTCTTTGAAGAGTAAAACAGTGGAAGACAGTTTGCTAGGGAACAACGTCTCGGGGATAGCTGGAGGAACGTGTGATAGACACAGATGTAGAGAAGGAGGAGAAAAGAGACATTCTGTGTGTGTGTTGTGCGTGTCTGTATTCTGATCTGAACAAAGGGACTTTGGAGTTACTGTTACTACTATGAACTAACATTCTTTGATGCCCACAGCACACAGGAGATGATTCTCTATTCCGAATTTGGTGAAATGCTAGCCCTACTAATCCTGTTTCCTTTTCATATATGTTTTTTTCTCCCCTTTTTGGGTAAAATGAAAGCTGCATGCTCCTCGGTTGCTGAACTCTTATGGAATCCCTGCTCTCTTTTCCCACCTCATCTCCCTTCTCAGGGTTATACTAGATGACACTTTCCAGATCCCTTCTTCTTCCACATGTAGACTTTCTCCTGAGAAGGGCCGTTTATGGGACCTACTTTGGGTTGACAAGATATCAATGTGGCAATAACACTTTTTGCAAGGAAATTAATGCGGACGAGTCTCTTGGCATCCTCATTCATACAGCAGCAATATGGGGTTCTTGCAATGTGTCCTTGAGGCATTTGGGTGCTAAATTTGAAGGATAAGAGCTCAGAAGGGTAGCTATCTCTTCTTGGCAAAAGGGTGCTCTTTTTACTAGCAGTTCTAAGAATCCTCTGATGTTCTGAACCATTTAAAGCATGAACAACCAAATGGAATTTGAAAGGAGTGTAAGGTACCCCTTTTCTTCTGCTTTCAAATTTTACTTGGTTGTTAATTGAAATGGCTCAGATCATTGGAGAATTCTTAGACCTGCTAGTAAAAAGAGCAAACTTGTGACAACTGAGATGAGAAATCTTTGTCCCTCCGGAGGTTTTTGGACCACTGCTCCTGTGTCCATGATGACTGTCTTTGTTGGTCAAGGATTCTGGGGATTAAAGTCCAAAACATCATGGAGGATGAAATTCCCCTATTCCTGGGTTCAAGTTCCCAGAAGTCATCTGTGTGTCCACAGATCACAAACTGATCACCATTGCACCTCTATCATCCTTCATTGACTTTTTGTTGTGGATGCTCCAAACCCATATATTTAACATGGCAACTGGTACTCATTCTTAGATGCAAACTACCTTTGCCAGCATCAGCAATCCGCCTTGTTGCTAACCGAAGTTGGTTGAAGGCTTGGCTGCCTCTTGAGAAGCCGGGCAAAGTGCATGCGTTTTGTTCTGTTACATAAGCAGATGGTTTGTCTGTGGTGGGACAAATGTGTCAGACCAAGATTGCAGCCTGAGCAACGGGAAGGGTTGGGGAATTAATTGCCTGCAGATGCTCACAGCAGCGCATAGTTCATCCGATGCTCAGCTGGCAAAGCACTCATGGGTCACTTCTGTGAATGCGGCTTCATTTGGGTGGCAACTTTCATAAGGAGAGGCATTATCTACAGATGCCCTCCCTGTGTGTTTTCCTCCTCTTTCTCCTTTATACTATAGCCTTACGCAACTATAAATGGGTGCCTTTGCCAGCAGATGCAGACACACAAAAATACTCCCACGCAGGAGGGACAGAAATATACCTCTGATCTGAAGTGCGCATATCAAAATGTGTCCAGTCATAGGGGTCAGCTTCCAAAGCAGTAGGTCCTGTTTCCACCATTGTCAGAGGTCAATATGGGGCAGATCCTATTTTGTTGAGGACACAAGACTCTGGATCACCTTCCCAAGTCTTCACGTATGCTTGGCTCCGTCACCTTATCTCTTTTTAGCAGGGAGTTACAGGTGTATCTTTTCCAACAGGCTTTGTTGGGGGAAGCTGCTTCTGGAGTCGGGATTTCTAATGGATGGATGGATATTGGTCAATGTGGGTGTCTAAAATCTCATTCTATATTTTAGCATGGTTTACAGTTTCTTGGGTGGTTTTGTTGTTGCCTTGATCATTTTTGATTTTAAAAAAAGCAAAAAGCAATACCGACCACAATCCTGTTGATGTCTTAACACATTTGTAGCTTCCCTTTTGGATTATAGCAGGACGTTTTTGTTTGACATGGAACGGTCTCATTCAGGTTGGGTTATGGAAGCAGTGCTGCAGATGTGCAGGTGGATGTGTATGCACCTTTGCATGTACATTTAGTTGCACAGTTGGTGTCTAGGTTGGCAATTCAAGTTCCGGTGTGGGGATGGTGGAACCCATTTTGTGGCAACATGGCTAGAGATGACCACAGGGCCTTGTTCCCCAGAACCCATCAGAGCACATTAATACCTTAATGTGGTAGCTTTCACGCAAGAAAGCATCTAGGATCCCTGCGTGTTGCAAAGGAGGGCAGGCCATGTTGCAGAGCACACACTTACTTCCAAGGAAGGTGTGCACTGGCCAAACCTTCTGACTCTCACCATTACTTTGCAGGGAAGTAGACTCAAGTCTAGAAAAGCTAATGCTGCCAACGTCTTTCTTTCAGTTAATCTCAAAGGTGCTCCAAGATCTCTCTATATACTCATCTCTACATACTGATCCTCTACATATTGATTTCAGTTCATCTCAAAGGTGCTACAAGATCTCTCTACATTACTTCATCTGGAGATAGTAGGCCCTAGAATAAATCCTGTACATTGCATGGGAATGAGAAGTCATGATGGGCAAGATGTCGTTCAGTGGTGCTCCTCTGCCTTTATTGGTTGTCACCTCAATGAGACATAATTTGAAATATGTAATGCTTTGGTAAACTCCACTTGAGGAGCCAGAGTGGATCTCTGTTGGTGTTGGTTTATGTTCCAGCTGTTCCAATGCAGCTTCCAAGTAGATATCTAGAGTGCTTTTCTGTCTGTCCTCTTCCTTTTGTCGATTATAATTCATGCCAGTCTTTTGTGATGGGAATCATGCCAAGGGCCAGTCGATGACAACCCAAGAAAACGACTCTCTGACCTGTAACCTGCTTTTTGCCTTTCGATAACCCCCCTTGACTCTTTGGGTTTGCTTCGACCTCCGTTGCGGCTGCTTCTCTCTGCTATGCCATTCCCATCGGGGAGAGGCGTCTCCGGCTTCAGCCTCTTGCTCCAAACCTCCAGCAGGCCTCTTCGCCGGCACCACTTTTCCTCGGCCGCCTGATCTTATCTAACCAAACAAAGGTCAAAATAATGAGATTTTGAGAGACCCTCCAAATTTGGCAGGTATGAAGCTTCTCTTGAACCGAGAAAAAAACATGAAAGTAAATAAAAAAGAGTTGAAAGCAGCCAGGGAACTGACTCTGCTTGGCTGGTTTTGCTGTGAGCTCTTACCAACCGCCATCCACCAAACCTCACGGCTACTTAACCAATATATTTATTATTATTATTATTATTATTATTATTATTATTATTTGTGGTTGTTTTTTTTTTAATTGCATGAATTCCAACTAAAAAAACTGCCTTCCCTTTCATTTGTGCATTTGATCTTGTGGCATTGCTGGGAAAATCCCTCTCTCCACATTTCCACAAAGCCAAACCTAATCTTTTTATTCTTTTTCCTTGGTGCATGACTTAACATCAGCCAAGGTTGCTTGCAGACCAGTGTTTCGGTAGTTTTGAAGTGTCTTCTATCCTGGTTTTTACTCTCCTTGCTTCTTTCTTCTCTCTCTATTTGTTCATTCGCTTTCTGTCCAACCATCTCCCCTTAAAAAGACACACCGGTTTATTTATTTTGTAAGTAGTCATCTGAACAATGTCCATCCTAAATGAAATAACAAACTGCTAAGGCCCAAAGTCACAGCAAGGGCATTTGCCAAGAAGAGGTCTCCTTATGGTCTGCTTTCAACTCTCGATTAATTCAAGGATTTTTACCGGTCCTTGGTTAATGTCTCCAACCAAATGCGCGCCCCGCACACGCAGGCACCGATGACGTGACCGGCGTTTTCATGAGAGCGTCCTAGAAAATCTGCATGACCTGCACTTTGGTTTAGATTATTATTTTTGTTACCTTTAAAGGAAATAATAGTTTTTGCCATCCGCCCCAAAATGTGCATGGTGCATGATGATATATCAGAGCTGAAATCTTGCTAATAGATAATGCTATGCAAACTATACAGCTCTGTAGAGACTTTAAAAAGAATGCTACAGTGCTTCAACTGTATTTCAAACCGATAAGAACTGCGTTTTTTTCCTGTATGCATCCATTTCCCCCCAATACATATACCTTGATTTTATTACTTCCACCGTTGGCTGTTTCCTTTTGTGCGTGTGTGTTTTTTATTTCTTTATGAATTTTAGATGCTTCTCTACAGCATTCAAAACGGCACGGTAGCCGTTGCGCACCTGACGCAGCATCTCCTTTGTGTTGCAGAACCGCATGCATGAATCACTGAAGCTCTTTGATAGTATCTGTAACAACAAGTGGTTCACGGATACGTCCATCATCCTGTTCCTCAACAAGAAGGACATCTTCGAAGAGAAGATCAAGAAATCCCCATTAATTATCTGCTTCCCAGATTACGCAGGTATGTTTCAATTACCTGCGCATGGGGAAAAAAGGTCTCTCTAGGCATTTGGAGATCTTCCAGCGTGGAAGTTGACCATAGAGTTGCACTGGAGGACCTCCAGATGCTTAGCAAGACCTCCCTAGGCAAGTGGAGGTCCTCCAACATGACTCGATGGTCTACTTCCATCGCAAATATAGTGTTCGCCATTATCCATGATCTTCGCCAACCATAATAGGTCTGGAAACATATCCCCTGCAGATACAGGGGTCATACAGTATTAGCATTGCATCCAAAACAACAGAGCCCAAAAGCACAGTAAAGAATAAGGCCTGGATCCTGTTGGTAGTTCTTGCTAGAGTAGACTCACTGAATCAGTTGTTGGGTGGTGAGTAAATCACATGCATCTAGGGAACGAAATTTGGGCATAACAAGTTTCCCTTGGCATTAATGTTTGTGAACTGCAGCCTTCTTCACCAGATGCATACCGTCATAACTGGTATTGAGAGCTGTATCCTCCAATGTGAAATCAAAGGCTTTCATGGCCGGCATCCATCGCTTTCTGTGGCCATGTTCTAGAAGAGTTTCTTCCTGACATTTCGCCAGCATCTGTGGCTGGCATCTTTCTCTGAAGATGCCAGCCACAGATCCTGGCAAAACATCAGGAAGAAACTCTTCTAGAACATGGCCACATAGCCCCAAAAACCCACAAAAATCTATGTATCCTCCAATGTTTGCCTGGTCACCATCTAAAGCCATTGACTTTGATTTAGGCCAAGGGTGGAATCCAGGGAACTGATTTTGAGTCTCACTACAGCCACCATTTTGGATCCGTATCCCTCCTGTTCGCTTTGGGCGACTGTTTTAGTGTTTGGCTTCAGTCTTGCTGAGGTTTGGAGAAGGGAGCATTCTGGAACCAATAGGGGTTCAAGGAGTTTGGGGGATCAGTGGAGAACCCAAAGTCTGCGTTGAACCATCCCAACACAAGGTTTGTGGGCTATAGAGTCCAAAGCCAGGATTCAGGTTAAGGCAGAGGCTTTGAAATTGTGACCCAGATCATTGGTGGTTTGCAAATTTCATACAAATGTCCACCGAATTGTGGCTGAGCAGTTTGGACTGGGCCTTGCACTTGATTTAATTGATCAGACAAAATAAATGGGGGCCTTTTTAAAAAACAGACTGGCTATCGAGACCTTGTCCTGGAGCTCATAATTTTAATAATACAGTCTTGGTGGAGTATGCTAATTCTTCTTTACCCCACGAAATCAGTCCGACGCCTCGTGGAAACCGTTCTGGTGGGTTGGAGTTTGTCGCAGGTTTCACAGCGAAGCTTCCTCCTAGCATTTGTTTTTCCTCTTGCAGGACCCAGCTCTTTCACCGAAGCCGTGACTTACATCCAGTCCCAGTACGAGAGCAAGAATAAGTCATCCAACAAGGAGATCTACACGCACATCACTTGCGCCACAGATACCAACAACATCCAGTTTGTCTTTGATGCTGTAACTGATGTCATCATTGCCAACAATTTGCGTGGATGTGGACTGTATTGAAGCCCCTTCCTTCCTTCCTTCCTTCCTTCCTTCCTTCCTTCCTTCCTTCCTTCTGTGATGCAATCTCATGGTCAAGATCCATTTTTCTGCCACACTTTCCCAGCAATCCCCTTCCAATTTAAGCTAATGCTACTGCCATATTTCAGATGGATCACAAGTCCAGTTTCCCAGCTGTGTCTTAATATGGCTAAAAGGCTTTGTGAAGTATTATTACTTGGGTCTCTGCATTCACAAGACTTTATCCCCTTCTTTTTATTATAGAGAGACTGAGGAAGCAGTGGCTTCTTGTGCTAAATGAAACAAAAATCAGAAATAGCAAAATCACCTTTCTCTCCGAATCCCCAACTCTTGATGGAAAATCCTATGCCTTTTCCCATTCTCTTTTCCCCTGGTTTTAAGTCTCACCAATGAATTTCTCTACCGTTCCATTTCTAGAATGGCCACCAGTATTGAAACTAACGCAGAAGAGGTTAGAGGGAACTTCTAAATATATGTAGATGGAGAGCCAGGATGCTGTTGCTTTCTTTAGCAGACAAAACAAACCCACATGCGCCAGTGTTTGACATTTAAGGGCCAAATCTGAGACTTGACATGGGAGATCTGTGCATAAGATATCTCAAGTTGTTGGTTTTGCTTAAAATATTAGCCGTGGGCCAGGAGGGAAGCATTGAGAGAGAGAGACGTTTAACCTTTTCCCCTGCTCTGTGTTTGAGTTAGCTCCCCTCCGGCAACTGTTTGCAATGAGAGGTAAAAAGCCATTTTTTTTTAATTCTCAGAGATGGCTTGGAATTAAAGATTTAACCTTCCCTTCCCTCTGTGCAGCAGTCTTGCTCCGAATAGTCACACAAGACACATAGATGCACACACAAAACCCAACACAGACCATCCGATTCATGGCTCTCCGCCTTTCTCACATCCGGTGTGAAATAATCCTCATGACTTGTTTCGAATTTAATAATAAGCAACTGGCAAGTTCTCTTGTCTTCCCGGGTTTTGCATCTTTTTAATGGTACCTTTAAAAAAGAAAATAACCTGGAAATTTGGGGATGAGGGGAGTGTGGCGGCAATGGATTTAACGGAATATCTTGGCCTCGTCTGAGAGCTGAGTTTTACTTTTGATTTTAGAGGCCAACAACAAAGTGCCTGAAATGATTCTGCTGAAGTGTTGTGAAGTGTTGTTCTTGTTTTCCTGAAGTGGCATTCATAGTTTTTAATGGATTTTTCTGGCTCTGTGGCCATGTTCTGGAAGAGATTATTCGTGACATCTCTCCAGCATCTTCAGGAAAAATGCCAGCCAAGATGCTGGTGAAACATCAGAATAAACTCTCCCAGAACATGGCCACATAGCCTGAAAAACCCACCCAAAAATTATGACTTCAGACCGTGGTTCACAATCCTGGCTTTGTTCCAAACTTGGCATTTGTACCATTTCTTGTCACCATTTTGAGAGGAACTGCAGAGGGAAGTGTTTTGGGTTGGAGGATATTTTAATGTGTTTTCCTTCCTTTGGAGTGTGTGCGCATAACTTGGGAGCAAGAATTGCCCCCAAATCTCAGCTATTTCTTTCTGGCACCCATGATGCTATACACCACATCTTGTACACACCTGGCCTTTATGCTTTGTGTATGTACCTTATCCTATCTTACTTCTTTCTTTCTTAAATTGGGATGTGTGGGATGTGTGTATGTGTAGCTAATGTGGACTGATGGAAGCCTTACAGGGTCACAAAAGTGCCGTCCAGCAGCCACATGTGGTGCATGGGCAGCACTATGCATTAGAGGTACTAGGCAGTCATTTTGTGCCATCCTCCTCTGAGTGTTCAGGACTGGAGCCCACAATGCTGTACAGCGCATCAGTCCTGATGTGGCACCCTGGTCTTGGTGCTTGTGTGTACCTTATCCTATATTATTTATTCTTCCGGTGCCATATAAATTGCCTGTTATGCATATGGCCACCCAGCCGCACTAGGACCGAGCCCCAGACCCTGCTTTGTCACCCTTCGGCCTTCCAGGCTTGCTTCTACCTCTTTCATTGTTGCCACCATCTTAGACAAAGTTGGTCATAGAACTGAAAAAGGGAAAGACCAAAGTGCCGCCTTCACTGGGAAGGGAAGTGAGAACAGAAGACCCAGGAAGCTGGCTGGGAATAAAAGAGATCCTCTTGGCCAGTTGAGGAGGGGGACGGGAAGCTTCAAGAAACACATGCAAATTACGTCCCTGGCAGCTTGATCCTTTTCCCAAAGCAAGTGCCAAAACTTTGAGGCTTTCTTTATAGAAGGGTACTGTTGGTCATCTGTAGGCAGCTTTGGCATGGGGCATCAAGGGAGTAAGAGACTGGTCATACCAGCCCACATTCGGCTTGTAGGTCTCTTCCAAATAATGGCACAGGGTCTTTGCAAAATAGTATTTTAAGAAGTTGTTTAGTTTGGATTCAAACAGTCACACTACACAGTGGTAGTGCTATGATTGCCATTGATGCAGTCTGTGGGATTCTGGTGTTTGTAGTTCAGGGAGGCCCTATAGTTGCTCTCTGGCTGAAAATTTGAAGTACTCCCCAACCCTTAACCTATAAATCCCAAGATTCCCTAACATGGAGCCATGACAGTTGAAGTGGAATCATAGCACTGTAATTGTGGAGTGTGTTTAGGCCACATCCCTTTAACTAGTATTAAAAAATTACCATTGCACCACAAAAGGAATGGCATCATTCCTTGTTGAGTTTCCGCTGTATTGTAACTTAGTTATACCTTCATTATTGGGAGAAGGAATTGGTTGGAAGTGACTAGTTATTTGTATCTAGTTGGAGGATAGCTTTGGGAAGTGGCTCAGTTTCTCTGGCATGGAAGAGTGGGTCCTTTAAAAAGTCAACATCCCCACAACAAAAGTACGGCCCTCAGCTGAAAGAGGAGGTCTTGCGTTTATTGTATGGAAGAGAAAGGGTCATGTTGAAGGTTGGGGCAAGTGTGAGAAGTAAGCATTGGCGTTTGTGGAAGGAGAAGGTTTGAAATGAGTTCTGCGAAAGTTGGAGGAAACAGAGAGAGAAAGCACATGTGTGTGCAACACTTGCACCTGTGTGTGCTATAGAGGGATACAATTATGGACACAATCATATTGGCGTCATATCCTTGTGCAAGTTCATGTACATGTGTGTACACATTTTTTACCATTGTTCAATGGATGTATTCAGTTGGTTGTGGAAGCGGAGTTCTACAACTGTTGGCATTTCACACATTATTGAATGGCTTGCCACTATTAGTGCCTTCAGCATATTCCTTGATGCCCTGGGATTGTGGAAACAGCCCCTGTGCATTCACTGTCATGCAAGGCGATAGTAAGTAGACCCATCGACACATCATCAGTTGCACAGATTGCTACAGAACTGGATGCAGGAATGATGCAAGATCTTGAATGTTGTCTAAAATGTCGCATAGTGCCGCCATTTCCATTCTATTCCCAAGTGAGAGCAGAAAAAGCAAACCTAGCAAAGCTGAAGAGTCCCATCACCAAAGCAATCACCGATTCCTAAAACTGTTGGGGGTTGTAAGTTTTTTTTCAGGATTAGCTCTTTGGGGGAATGACTGGTGAGAAAGACCTGAATCCTACTGATGGTCCCAACTAGGGGAGACCAATTGAATAAATGAGATTTACGTACATGTTGACGTGCCATTCAGACACTGATTCACTGACTGCCATTGCACTCTCTTTCTGAGTCCCCTTTAGCCCTGCATCCCTGCCCTGTGCCCTTCCCAGCATGCCTTTACATTTTTGTTTTTATTTCTTTTTATTTTCACTTTTTTGCATAATTCTGTTACTGCAATTTTTTTTTTAAAAAAGAAAAGAAATAGGGAAAATTATAAAGGGAATCAGGGTGCTTGGAAACAGCAAAGGGAAGGGGAGAGGAGGAGATACTGATGCCCAGGCAAAGGAGGGGAACAGGCAGCGCATGCACCGCCTCATTCCCTGGAGCACAGAAGATGTAGGTGGGCAGGGCTCACACTGAGATCGCGAATAATCACATCTACGAATCTCAAGTCCGCGACTATAAAGGGACAACTGTTATTTTCTTAGATATAACAGCTGTATCATTCAGTTGTTGGGGATTTCTTATTTTGAGCCCCCAGCCAGCAGCCTTCTCCATCCTGAGACCCTCCAGATGCATTGGATGCCAGCTTCCATTATCCCCAGCCAACTGGAGGTGCATTGAATTGGGGTCAAGAACTTTTCCCTTTTCCCTAAACAACCATTAAACCATCCCATGGTTTGAGCATTGGCGTTTGACCAAATCCCCGCTCACCCATGGGAATACACAAGCAAAGTCACACTTTCTCAGCTTCGGAGAAAGGCAAAGGCAAACCCCCTATGAACAAATCTTGCCAAAAGGAAACCCGTGATAGGGTCGCCATAAGTCGAAAGTGACCTGAAGGTACGCAACAGCAACAACTTGGCATGTTGTGGACCGCAACTCCTATCATCCTTAGCCAGCAGTCAGTGCAAGTGAAGGATAGTTTTCAGTGCAACTGTATGTTCACTATACTGTCAGTTCTTTTTGCTTTTCCACCTCCGTCCAACCTTTTCATCCCGTCTTTTTATCACAGCAGCACAACTACTTTTAACCAGACGCACACAGAGATTTCCGAAACTTGCTAAACCATACCTTTCCTTTGCCAATTTAGTTGCAGAATCTTTTTATAAATATATATATATAATTTAATTTAATTTTTTTTTGGCATGTTTGATTGGTCCAGACTGTATTAACTGCCATTTTGTACGGAGCGTGAATGACGACCGTTGGTTGGTTTAATAGATCTTTTGATTCTTACTGTAATAATTTATTGGCTGTCGGTAATGTATTTATTAGTTACCAAATGTTAATAAAATGCCAGCTCTTTTCTAGTGTGTGAGAAGCTTTATTGGGCCTTCCTCCTTTTGGGATAACGTCAAGGAAATCACTGCGTTATTAATAATTATTAATAATAACTGTCTTTTTTCCTAAACAGATATTAATATTTGTATGCATGCAACTGTTGATATGATGGTGGTCATAGAGGGATCCATGGCTAATAAATCAAAGAGGTGAATGGATCTTGCCCACTTATTGATAATGAATTATAGTGCATCTTCACGATAGAAATAATGCAGTTTGGTACCACTTTAACTGCTGTAGCTCCATCCTTTGGGATTTGCACCTTGATATGGGTGCTGTTTCATTTTTGTTTTAAAGACTTTTAAATTTTTAAAATCCTTTTCTCGTCTTCTTCGCTGTTCCACGACCTGTTACTGTTCTTGGTTTTTGTCGACGTGATTTTTCTAACCATTTTCTCGGCCGCTGTTTTGGTTGCTGTTCTCCTTCCCTCGGCCTAACCACCTCTTTTTCTCTCTCCTTCTCTCCTCTTGTCCTCTGTCCCTCTCTTCTTTTTGTCTTCCTTTTCTGTCGTGTGCCCCCCCCTTAGAACCGCATGCATGAGTCTCTAATGCTCTTCGACTCCATCTGTAACAACAAATTCTTCATCGATACCTCCATCATTCTCTTCCTCAACAAGAAAGACCTGTTTGGTGAGAAGATCAAGAAATCGCCTCTGACCATCTGCTTCCCTGAATACACAGGTATGTTGGTCTCTTCCGTTCCGGCCGTTCGAGAAGCCAGAAGCGATGCAACCTAGAAGGCAGCGGAGCAGAGCTGAGGGCGTTGAGATCCATTGCAAAACTTGTAGACCTTTAATCCAGACCCGCTTGAGAGGTATCTTCCCTAGAGAATGGCAAATCCAGATCGGCGGATGGTCTACCTGCCTTTGGCCCCATCCAAAGGCTGAACTGCCATAATGTCACAGAATGTCTATTTGTTCTAACTACAGTTGGCCCTCCACATTTGCAGGTTAGACTTTGGCAGTTTTATTTGTGACTTTGGTCAGTATGTTCTCTCTAGGATTCTCTAAGTCATCCAATGATGTTGGCCATGGAGTCGTGCCGGAGAACCATTATACTGTATATAGTGGCATAGTAAAATTGTGTCCAAGACTCAAACCATTACACCACACTGGCTCCTTCTCTCTCTGTCTCAGTCCATAATTTTGTCCCCAAAACCTGTCCTCGACTTATTCGAGAGGTTCACTTATAGTCGAGTATATATAATGTATATATATATAGTAGGCTCTTGGTATCTGCTGGGGTTTTAGTTCCAGGACCCCCTGTGGATACCAAAATCTGTGAATGCTCAAGTCCCATTAAATACAATGGCGTAATTAAATGGTGTCCCTTATATAAAATGGCAAAATCAAGGTGTGTCTTGGGGCATTTATATATTTTAACATTATTTTCCAGCCATGGATGCTTGAATCTGTGGATGAAAAATCCGTGGATACAGAGGGCTGACTGTATGTACAGAGGCAGAGAGAGAAGGAGCCAGTGTGGTGTAGTAGTTTGAGTGATTTGAGCCTTGGACTACAATTCTAGAGATCTATTAGGGACACCGTTTTACTATGCCACTATATATAATGGGATTTGAGCATCCTGAATTTTGGTATCCACCTGGCACCAAATCCCAGTGGACACCAAGAGCCCACTATGACATAACAACAGCTCTTTACTGGATAGGAATTGTTGCAGATTTCTGGTTCGAATTCTTGCAGACATAGGTCCACTTACAAAGACGTACATCCCCAATGTGATTCTGGCCAATGTCCCTCCACATTCGCTGGGGTTAGGGGCGCAGGATTCTCACGAAAGTGGAAAAACCACAAATACAAAATGTTTTTTTAACCTGAGAGAACACCCATCTAGGAATCCGTAGATCCTCCACTGCAACTCTATGCTCAGTATCCACCCGACGTTGACAGTTGCACCAGAGACTCTACGAATGCCCAGAAAAGTGTTTTCTCTAGGAATCTCTAGGTCTTAGACCACAACTCTATGGTCAACCTCTGGCCGGGTTATGCTGGAGGACCTAGAGTTAGGAAACTCTAGAGAGAATGTAGTAACAAAATCTGTGAATAATCAAAGCCGCAAAAGTCAATGCCAAAAATGTAGAGGGACGAGTGGACATTCAACTGACTTCCTTCCTGTTTTTATGATTACACTTGTCCCTCCGTATTCACTAGGGCTAGGGGCACAAGACCCCCGTGAATATGGAAGAAGCGCAAATAACGAAACCACCATGTTTTTACCTGAGAGGACACCTCTCTAGCAATCTCTAGGTCTTTTGGTGCAACTCTGTGGTCAACGTCCGACAGACACTGACCATTGAACTGCGCTGCAGGAGCTACAAAGGCCTAGTAGAGTGTTCTCTCTAGGAATCTCTAGGTTCTCCAGTGTAACTCTGTGGTCAGCGCCCGACAGACACTGACCATAGAGTTGCACTGCAGGAGCTACAAAGGCCTAGTAGTGTTCTCTCTAGGAATCTCTAGGTTCTCCAGTGTAACTCTGTGGTCAATGTCCGACAGACACTGACCATAGAATTGCGCTGCAGGAGCTACAAAGGCCTAGTAGAGTGGTCTCTCTAGGAATCTCTAGGTTCTCCAGTGTAACTCTGTGGTCAACGTCCAACAGACACTGACCATAGAGTTACACTGGAGGAGCTACAAAGGCCTAGTAGAGTGTTCTTTCTAGGAATCTCTAGGTTCTCCAGTGTAACTCTGTGGTCAATGTCCGACAGACATTGACCATACAACTGCGCTGCAGGAGCTACAAAGGCCTAGTAGAGTGTTCTCTTTAGGAATCTCTAGGTTCTCCAGTGTAACTCTGTGGTCAACGTCCGACAGACACTGACCATAGAGTTGCACTGGAGGAGCTACAAATGCCGAGTAGAGCATTCTCTCTAGGAACCTCTAGTTAAAGTTGACCATAGAGTTGCCCTGGAGGACCTAGATATTCCTAGAGAGGATATATTAACCGAATCCGTGAATAATCAAATCCGCGAATGCAGAGGGGACGAGTGTATTTTTAATGGCGAATAATGACCGGCTATTAATAAGGACCGTTCTTCTTCCCGCCTGCCCTCTCTTTCTTTGCCGGCAGGTCCCAACACGTATGAGGACGCTGCAGCCTATATCCAAGCACAATTCGAAAGCAAAAACCGCTCCCCGAACAAGGAGATTTACTGTCACATGACCTGCGCGACGGACACAAACAACATCCAGGTCGTATTCGACGCCGTCACCGACATCATCATTGCCAACAACCTCCGAGGCTGCGGCTTATACTGACTTCCCTCCCTCCTTCCTCCCTTCCTCCTTTCCATCCTGTATAGCAACCAACATATTTGGAAACAATCACAGCGAGAGGAAATAATAAAAATTAAAATTAAGAATTAAAAGTGTTTTGGGGAGGGGGGGATAAAGGCAAAACGAAATACGAGTCTCTCTCACACACACACACGCACGCACACACCAATAATAACGATTATTAATAACAATGAATCATGCAAGTTGGTAAATAAAAAGGCGTAATGAAAAATTTTATATATATCTATATATATATATAATATTGAATATTATATATATACTATTTAAGGAAACACTTTTGTTGTTCTTCTTAGTTTGCCTCAAGAGAGCTCTTGGAAAGGTCTTAGCCCCGTCTTTCCTGCGCAAACAAAGGCAGATAAATAATCCGATTGAAAGAGAAAATAAGGAAAAAATAGACCAACCGATAAACCATCCACCGGATTTTTTCTAAGCGCTCCTCCTGTTCTATCGAAAGCATAAGACAGCTTTCAGGATTTTAAAACGAATCAACTTTCTTAAAATAAGGTGGGTTGGGAAGTAGTAATCTTGTTTTTTAAAAGACTCCTTTGTGCACCAGGGTGCTTTCGGGGAGAGAAATCCTTCTTTTTGTGGTTACTATGTTTTGCCGTGTTTGTTTTTCATTTTTACCGCCGGTGGACTCGGCTTTCCGGGATTTTGCTTGGCTCAGTTTGGCTCCTTTGTGGTCCGAATGCACCCAAAACGACGCATTGTCGCTGGGGAGAAAATGCAGGAAAAAGATGCGAGTCCATCCCTTCCAATGCACACAGATTACATAAAACAGATCAGTGCCCTTCCCCTGACTGTGCAAAAAGGCTCCTTAGTTCGATGAATGTAACTTGCTTCCCCCGCGAAAGTGCAAAAGATGCTTATATTCGTTCTTCTTTCTTTGAACCAGCATGGGCAGCGGGAAGAAAAGGGGCGAATTTTATCTGCAACGCGAATGTTGCACCTCTAACAGCACCCATGTATCTACCCACGAAAGCGTAACGTCGGTGCCAAGTTTTCTATGTAGGAAAAGGGCATTTCTCCCTTCCCCAGAATTACCAGATTAAAACCCCAATTTAAATGCCATTTTATTTCACTCCTAATTTAGAGAAATGATTCCCTTTTCCCTCCTTATCCTAGCCTCCAAATATTCACGTTCATACCTAGATACCTATCTCTCCTTCATCTTCATTTCTGCTGAGACCTCCTCTGCTAGTAGCATGACCTTTTGCGCCTTTGCAAAAAAGGCCCACCTTTCCTTATTGCCTCCAAATTGTTGGAACGGCTCTGAATTTCTGTAGGATGCTATCCTTAGTGGAGTCTTTGACATTTTGAAGATATAAAGCCAAAAATTTGTCAGAGGTGCTTGGGTCTTCCTGCATTGCAGGGCGTTGGACCGGATGGAGACCTGGAGGTCTCTTCCAACTCTATGATCCTACGGTTCTCCCCCTGCGCTTTGTAAGGAAGAACGGACAGATCTCTCTCATCCTTTATTTTAAATAAACACACACGCAACACAAAACACACAATATGCATGTTGACATTGTCCAACCCGTTCTTACAGAGCCGTTCTCCATTCGAGACGGTTATGATTGTAAGTTGGTGACGGCGGGGTCCGAGAAACCGTGGATCCCCTCCCCTCCGTGGATCCGAAACAAACCATCTAATGTCTTTACAAAACCTAAAAGCTGTTGAGCAGAGACATCTTCAGAGAGGCTTGCCGTCTTTCCAAGAACAAGATTGGAGAGTTGAGATATTGCTTAAACCTAGATCTATGGGGGGGAATAGGCAAAGTTTTTCCGGAGTTGTAGGGCTCCCATTCCTGGCTCCTTTTCCCCCTTTTGTTACAGGTGCTGTTTCTTTTTCTCTCCATGAAGGCAGCAGGAGAAGGAAAATGATATGATATGATATAATATAATATATTTTTCTTGCCTCCTGCATCTTTTGCTCCCCTGCGTCCTAAAAGGGAGGAGGTTGCCGGCATCAAGCAATTCCTTTCCGACTTTTGAGCCTTTGCTAGGTGCGCTGTCACTCATTCCAGATTGGCAACCAGGAAAAAAGATTAATATTAATACTAAATAAGAATAAATTACCTTGAAAGAATCTCTTGCATCCAGATCATAAGCAAACAAGCTCGACTTCCGAGGCGACTGGGCATCCGGAAAGAGGTGCATCTTCCTTCTTTAGTTTGAATCAGGGTCCGTCGTTTTGAATCGTCTCCTTTGCTCTCTGGCTTTGTATTTTAAAAATTTTAATAAAACACCAACGTCACACGGGTCCCAGATGGTCAAAAGAAACTACTTAAGTAATTTAATTACTTAATTACTTAAATTACCCTTCCGTTTAAGGTTCCTCTTTTTCCTCCGAAGGACACTGTGTATTGCGTACCCGATTCCACCCTTTCCTTCATTTTCCGTATCATTATTTTTTTAACAAAGCAGGTTAGTTTGGGTTGGGAGGGTGCTTTTTTTTTCTTCGTTTGTCTGTCCGTCCGTCCGTTCGTTCCGTTCTTTAAAAATTTATTTTATTTATTTAATTTTATTTTTCGATTTCCCTCCGAGCTTCAATGTGAACGCTTTTTCTTCGTAACGCTCCCTCCCTCCCTCCTTTTCGTGGATGGCGTTTTCTCTCTCACGCGTTCCCTTCGTCTTTCTATCTCTCTCTCTTTCTCTCCTTTTTTTTGTTTGGTTTTTTTCTCTCATGTGCGGATGTTTGTGCTGCGAAGAAAAACACAAAAACGATAAAAAACGAGTAAAAAAAAGAGAAAACGGTCTTTTAAAAAAATTAAAAAATACACACACACACACATAAAAATATATATATAAATAAGAAAAACCGAATGTAGTTGTTTACATTATTTTGAAAAGAAAAAAAATGCCACTGTTTTCATGATCGACCCTTTTTTTGTCATTTCTACTTTGATTCAGACGTCTTCACGGTTTCACTTTTAAGAGGTACCTTTGCTGGGAAAAGCCAGTTGCACCGATTTCAAATGATAAAATAATAATAATACTATTAAAAGAGGAAAAACTAAAGAGCGTGCATACATACATACATATATATATGTATATGTATATGTATATATGCCCGCCGGGTCTTTCTAAGCCTTTCTATTACCAATCAGTGAGGTTTCTGTGATCTATTAGACACTGCCAATTTCTTTCTCTGACTAATGGAAAAAATTCATGTGTAGCTTAATAAAGAGAATGTTTGTCTGTACCACCAAGGCTCTTTCTCGCTCCACTTCTGAGTCAAGACTCCAGTTCTTTTTACTTATTATATGTAAAGGTATATAATTTTATTTTATCAACACCATTTCTTCTTTCGTTTCCCCCTCAGAGGAGGGTTTGGGTACGAATCGCTCCTGGCCATGGGTTCGGGAGACCTCCTGAGCATCTTTTCGACCCCTTCCGTCAACTTGGCAACTCGAGGAGGGTCATTCGGTAAAAAGCAAATTACATGGGTGTCTGAGGCCAACGTAACTATGCCGGCGGCGCAGTGCCAAAGGTAAGATGGCAGCTGGCGCCAGGACAAGATGGAAGATGGCATCGGAAGTCATCTTAGGCAGGAGAGAAGGCTGCCTTGCCAGTGTTCCTGAATTACTAGGGAGATGCCAGAGCAACTTTTTCTTAAAAGGGTGCATATTGTGGGTTTTTCAGACTATGTGGCCATGTTCTAGAAGAGTTTAATAATAATAATAATAATTTGTTTTATTTATATACCACTATTCCAAAGATCATAGCGGTGAACAGCAAGTAAGCTAATTTGCCCCCAACAGTCTGGGTACTCATTTTAGCGACCTCAGAAGGATCCAAGCCTGAGTCGAGCTTGGGCCCTTTTGCTGGTCTTGAACTCGCAACCTTGTTCCTGATGTTTCGCCAGCATCTTCTCTGAAGATGCCAGCCACATTCAGGTAAAACGTCATTAATAAACTCTTCTAGAACATGGCCACATAGTCCAAAAAACCAACAAAAAACTATGGATGGTGGCCATGAAAGTCTTTCACTTCACATTGGTGCCATCTTGCTCTTCCATCTCCGCCCTTCTACTACTTCCCAAAATCCCTTATGCTAATCTGATAGCATTACGCCCATCTAAATGACCAAGACAAGACTCTGGCCTCTATATCTTGATTTAACATTGGGATTAAACCCATAAACTATCCCAACGAGTTACTGAGTTAAACACTCAGTTAAGAGAGCCTTATGTCCAGCGATTTGATGGGAATACTAGGTTTGCCAAGTCCAGAACATACCTAGCCCCCCCAATATTAAGATTCCAGTTTTCACGATGCTCAGATTTAAATAAGAACCCAGGAAGCCAGGTTCCCATATATACTCAACTATAAATTGATTTCATATATAAATCGAGGGCAGGTTTAGGGCCAAAATTAAGGATTTTGATATGACCCATGGATAAGTCGATAGTAAAACTTAGGGGCATGTAATGAAAGATGTAAAGGGCGAAGCAAAGGAAAACAATGCCGAAGAAGTTACAAAATCCCAGCAGGCATAACTACTTGTGCTCATACTAAAGGTTGGATTTATATTGCGCGGCCTTGCCCTATGCAGGGATCTGTTCTGGATCCCTCTGCGTAAGACGAATAGCACATATGCTTGAGCCCCATTGAAAATAATGGGGATCATGCATGATGTTCAGTGCAGTGCACATTCCAGAGTAACACGCACCATTATAACCCCATCGCGCGCCTTTCAGCATAAGCTGAAAGCCGCATAAAAGGCTCCCGTGTATGACGTGGGCACACTGTACATGAGTATATTCAGTATATCCAGAGACGCCATTGGACCATTTAGCTCAGGACTGTCTACACTGACCAGAAGAATTGGATTTCAGCCTTAGTTCTTGCTGGAGATGTCAGCCATTGAACCAGAGACTTCCTGCATGGAAAAAGTGCACACTTCCATTCCAACAGCGCATGCCTTAGAAACATGACATTGCAGTCAAGCAGGTAAAGAAATATTGTTTTAATAAAACCCAGCTTTTAAAGGTGTCCTAATTACAACGCCAGAGAAAATCAGTGTCCCTTATTTAAAATAGGAAATCAAGGTTTGCTATTTGGAGTTTATACTTTCCCCCCAGTATTTTCAAACTGTGGATGCGTGGATTTAAAAATCCAGTATATAAGGAGGGCTGACTGAACATCCATTGACCCATGGATAAGTCAACTCAGTTTTTTGGGGGTCAATCTTTTGAGTAAATGTCCTAGCCTTATACATAAGTATATATTCCTCATCATTCCTATAAACCGAGCTGGATGTACAAACTGGGCAGCTTGCGCCTACTTGTGCGAAGAGGACACGAAATGGTCTGCTTTCACATAGGCTTGCTTCGGCAAAAAGGCGCACAGTGAATGCAGTGAAGATGCAACCAGAAGGAAAAAGGGATGCAGATGATGACGCGAAGGAGCTCCACCCAAAGGCCCCGCTTCAGTTCGTATCATTCGATTTCCCGAGGAAGCAATGCTGAGCAACAGTGCCAACCCCTGACGTTTCACTGTTATTTTTTTCGCCATTCCGACTGCTGCAGTGGCTCACTCCAGTAAATGAAGCATTAGGCTGCCTTCTAGTGACCAGCTGGAATAAGAGCATCAGAGGGAAAGGAGGAGGAAAACAGAGACATCTCCATTCTCACAATCTCAGAGATGGGAGTGCCACACGAGAGTCAGCAACGTGATGCGGCAGCTAGGAAAGCCAATGTGATCCCAGGCTGCATAAAAATGAACACAGCGTCCCAATCAAGGGAAGTCATAGTACAATTGTCCCTCCACATTCACTAGGGTTAGGAGCACAAGACCCCTGTGAATATGGGAAAAACACAAACAACAAAAACACCATGTTTTTACCAGAGGACACCTCTAGGTCTTCCAGGGCTACTTTGTGGTCAACGTCCAACAAACACTGACCATAGAACTGCGCTGGAGGAGCTACAAAGGCCTAGTAGAGTAATCTCTCTAGGAATCTCTAGGTCTTTCGGTGAGACTTTTAGTTCAAGTTGACCATGGAGTTGCACTGGGGGACCTAGATATTCCTAGAGAGAACATATTAATCAAATCCGTGAACAATCAAAGCCGCAAATGTGGAGGCATGAGTGATTTAAAGGTGTCTCCAGCTGCTTGGCCTTCTTAATCTGCTTTTAACTTAGCAAATTGTTTAGTATGTTTTAATGTATTTGCATAATATTTTATTGTTAATTGCTCTAGTCTGCTCTTATTGATTTCACTTGTACGCTGCCCTAGATCTCATGCTATGGGGTACATATACATTTCAGTGAGAACCAGCATGGTGTAGTGGTTTGAATGACTCTATAGAGACCAAGGTTTGAATCCCCGCTTGGTGATGGAAACTGAATGGTCAGACTCTCTTGGCCTGCGAGGAAGGCAAAGGCAACAAATCTTGCCAAGAAATCCTTGTGATGATATGGTTGCCTTAGGGTTGCCATAAGTTGGAAACGGTTTGTAGGCACTCAACAACAGAATATTTAAACAAACAAACTTACCTTCCCTCTCTATGGAGCTACATTTGTTCACCACGACGCAAGTGATCATTCACACATTCATGTACATCCCAGAAGTGTTCGTTTTCAAAGTAGCTTGAGAAACAATTTTTAGACTCGAGCCTAAATCTTACTGTCCTAAATCCTATTAATCCCAACCAAAGCATGGCCCACTGACATGGTCCACCCTTAATTCGTTTTGTACATTTCGGGGCCAATCTGTCCATGTCATTTTGAATTCTGAGCCTGTCCTCTGGCATTTTACTAGCTGCCCTCTCTCTCGCCAATTTGGCGACTGGGTAACACTGAAGCGAAGATGCGTTCAAGTTTGTAGGAAAGAAGTTTTTGAAAGGTTTCCAACACTGATCAAGAATTTTATTTTATTTTTTAAACAATATAAACAAAGAGCTGTGCTCTGAGCAAAATAATCACAAAAGAAAAGAGTCTTCTTCTTCTTCAAAGTTTACTATCAGCGTTGCAAGGCAAGGCTTCCCAAAAGGGGATTTCTCGAAATAAGTTATATCTCCGCTTAAACACACAATTCGTAGTTTTCTCATAGTCACCTTCAAAATGCTAAAAACCTGCAGTAAAAAGACGATTTCTCATTGTGGTTGTGTGTGTGTGTTTTTGTTAAATACTGGGCACTTCCTGAAGAACAATGATACTCCTCAAACACTTAAAAATGCTTGGGCTGCCATCATAAAACTCATTTACACATCCTAAGACCAGAGGTCTTCGACACATCTACACCAGAGTTTTACAATACTGCAAAAAAAATACTTTGACCACAACTAGCCTAATGTCTAATAGCCTTCAATTCTATCAGCTCTCTCTGTCGGAGTTGCCTAATGGGCCTATATGGGTTATTGCAAAATGCAAGATTAAAAAAATATACTTTTGCATGCTACTTTCTCTCTCTGTCTCTCCAGTTAAGAAATAATTCCTCCTTAGAGCCCTCTCTGTAGCTTGCCTTTGAGATTAAACCCCAATACTCTTGTTTTGCATCGCTTCACCTGCTTACAGAAATGCTGAATTAGTAAGCCTAACATAGCTGGGCTTGCACCCCTTATTCCTATTTTTCTCCTCTCAGCCATACTGACCATTTGCTGGCAATGAAACTCACAGAGAAAAAACCACTTTCCTGGAAGAAAGAGACCAGGAATGCCCAAACTGTCCATATTGGGAGGAAGGTGGCCAAGAGCAACACACACTTTGCTCAGTGAGCACTGCTTTAACACTTCAGCTTAACATCTTTCGCTCACTCTAAAATAAAAAAAGTCTCCTCCTGCTGGCATGTTATGTTCAGAAAAAACACCCTGCAAAAACATACACAACCTTAAAAATAAAGCATCCTTCTTGAAATGCGCAACGGCTTGGCAGTGATGTTTGCTTGTTCAGCAGCATCCTTTCAGCAAGGCAACCCTACTTTTCTCATTGGTTCTGTCCCCTCTTAAAAAGAGCTTACATGGGATATACTGACAAGCTCACTGCCGAAAAGCAGCCAAGGGACAGACACAGCATTCCTCATCCACAGTCCCCTATAATTCACATTAAGCAGCAGACCCGTGCCCAGGTCTCCAGGCGTTTTCGTTTGCAGAAGGGGAAGTGTGTGTGTGCATCAGTGTGTGTACGTGTGTTTGTATCATGTGGAGGGGAAAAAAATACCCAGGAAAGGTTAATTTGTCAGCTGTCCAAACACTTATTAGATATCACATGCTTTATACAGTGAAGCAGCAGCCAGCTCACTTGTCCTGGACACAGCTTGCCGAGCTCCAAAGATGCACTCCTCGTTGGGAGGGAGAGCACAAGATGGCATCAATGTGGCTCACGTGTGAAAGGAACAGGAGGAGACGGGAAGCGTTAAGATGGCTGCTGTTTCTGAAGCCTTCGCTCGGCTGCCGCCGCCAACATCCTGCGGCGCAAGGTGACAGCGTCGGACGCCCCTCCTTCGGCCTGCAGGGAGAAGTCGGAGGCTGTGTCGTCCGAGGTTTTGTTGAGGTAACGCCTGGAAGGAAGAGCGGAAACGGTGAGGTTAATCCTGGCTGTGAAAAGGGTGTCCTGCTTTGTATCCCACCCTTTCGCTTGACAAGAATTAAAACACATTAGAATCCTGCACCCAACAGAAAACCCTGCACCAGATTTTTCAGTACAGATTGTATTTGAGGATATTGGTGTCTTTGATAGTTGCAACCTGTACTGTTTTTCAACCATCAGTGAACAGTAGTTTACTGCACAGAGTCATGTGAACAGCTCCAAGATGACTTTCCTTTAAGAACGCCTCCTTCAATGCTCTCCTGAGCCATTCCATATGAAACAATGTGTACCTATAACCCAAGTACCCATATCATGAGTTAGAAAAAGTGTGTGCATGTAAAAAATGGTGTCCTTTCCTTTAAAAAAAGTAAAAATAATACCATAGATGTCAATAATAATAATAATAATAATAATAATAATAATAATAATAATAATAATAAATTTATTTATAGCTCGCCTCTCCCAAAGGATTGAGGCGGGTTACAGTCACAAAATACATACTATTTATATGTATAAAAAGAAGAGCTACAATGTGTATTGATGTAATCCACTATAACTGAAGTGATACACATACACAATGTGTGTGTGTGTGTGTATCTTGTGTATTCATAACTGAGTGCAAAGCATCTCATAAGAAGAAGCCCCTAATTCAAGGAAAGTTTGATAAAAGCAGCTGCACTGGTCTGCTATTTCTGCGCTACCAGCTGTCCTCACTCTCTGCTACTCATAGGAATCAGACGCTCCTTCTGTTATGTACTACACAACATGCACCCACAGATGTCTACTACCTCTGGATCATCTAGTTATCCTTCCTCTTTAAAGATTCACAGCAAAGATTTTATGTTCTTGACCGCAAGAGGCAGACAAAGTAGAGTTTGATCCTCATCTTGATGTTCCGGGTATCAGAAGGCAGACATATGCAAGGTGTCTCAGGGCAGAAAACACAAACTTCCCACCTCCCTCACACTACAAAAATAGGCTCCACAGTTGGAACACAACATAAAAGCCCACTGAGAACTGATTTTTGTAGAAGAACCTTTTAAAAAAGAAGATACTTTGTGAAACAGCGCTTGTTGTTTACTCTTGGTTTGATACAGTGACAATTACAGGAACACACTAGATGGGAAAACATCAAGTACGCACACATGCGCGCATGAGTAGACACACCTGCGAGCTTGTTGCAGCAGATCTTCCTTCCTCTGCACTAGCATCCGCTGCCTTTCATCAGCTGACTTGGAGAAACGGCTCCCTCTCACTTCAAAATCTTCTGTCTCGACCAACTCTGCTTCCATCTCATTGAACTCTGCCATCTCTTCCAGCCGCGAGCTGAGCTCCAGCGGTACTCTCTCAGACTACCGTCCGGAAGGAAAGAAATGGGGAAAGAATTAGTGATGGTTTCCATTATTTAAATCAGCATCTTCAGAAGAACTGGAATGGGCAGTCCAAACTTAGTTGAACAAACCTTGGTGAAATGACACTGTGTGCACATATTCACCACCATAAATGCAAAAGGCTCTATCTTGTCCCCTAAAATATACGTCAAGGCATTTTTATAAAACATTGGTGGTGCTGGATCTTCATGAGATCCCAAGATCACATGCCGATCTTTTGTTGCCATCACTGCCTTTTCCTGAACTGGAAGCAGAAGCCAAGAAAACCTTTTGACAGGTCTGCCGTAAGGCAAAGTCTATTCAAAGGCATAGAAAACGCATTAGCCATAACCATAAAAAGAAAGACATGAAGAAAGGAACAAGAGTAAACAACACTTCCAAATCTTCTTAGCCTCGATGAGGAAGTATCTCAACATATAGGTGCAAATCTTTTTGCGTTTCAGTACTCTTTTGTCAGAATGTTGTGCAAAGTCTGTGTACATTTCTGGCGGCAGTGTGATTCATTTGTGCAAAAATACTTATTTTTAATCTCACACTTTTTGCATTAAAGCCATATGTTTTGCAAAAAAACAACAACCCATTGTGTCTTTCACTGTACAGAGTTGGACAAACACATTTTTATAAAAACAGTCCAGAAAAGCCAAAAAGCTATGGAAAAATGCAAAGCTCTGATGCCACAACAAATTACAATTCCCAGAGTTCCACAGTGGCAGTTAAAGTGTCAAGTCGGATCATTTCTGCAATACAGATGCAGTCTAGTTGAACCTGATAACTGAATTCAGAGCTTCATGTTTCACACAGCTCTACTGATGTTTGTGCTCTTTTCATATCTGGTTCCTCTCTGCAGTAAAATACTCCTTCTTTTGCCAAGTTACCTGAGTAACCTCCTCTGTATCTTCCTGATCAGCGCTGTGCCTTTCTAAGGGGCTGTTCAAAGCTGGCCTGATGCTATCGGAACGCTGCAAGCAGGGAAAGAAAATTGAATTAATTGATGCGAAATGAAAAAGAAAGCTGGGGGGGGATTTAAACAGGCTGCTGCTGAATCCTGCATTGAGGGCCACAAACCTTGTACTAGAAGGTTGCTTTGAGAACCTGGAAGGTTCTTTCCAAGCCTGACCTTGCAACATCTTGTTATCATTTTGCATGATCTTGTGGGGAAAGTGGCAAGCCCAGTTTGAAAGGTAGCAATGGTACATGACAATTAAGCATGGCTTGTTCCAGTTCAGGTTCTGTTTTGAAATATATCAGTTTCACAATCTACTGTTTGTGACGGATAGTGTTTCAAATTCTCAGTGACTCAGATACTGCACTCATGTGCGGCTCATGGACTTCCAGAAGACCAGATGTTGGGGCCCATTATGCCTTTGGTCTGATTCAGCAGAGTTCATTTCATGCTCTTTTTAAAATAAACTCCTTTTTGAAACCCTAACAAAACTATACGTATCAGTCCAGAAAACCCTCTTATTTTCAAAAGAATATCCTGGACAAAGCAATGCAATAACTAGGCTCTGTACTTCTTTATGCTGATAAAAGAAATCATAGGTTTTCTTAAAAGCAGTAGCTTTTATTCAATTTTCTCATCACTGAAATGTGAGGAAAGAGTAACCTATTTTTTCAGGCTATCTGGCAAAACATGGTTTGAGAAATACTCTGGATATTATAAAAGCACTACAGAAAACTGATAATTAATGTAATACTCTGTGGAAACTATGAGACTTAAACTCAACCACAATGCATTGACTAACCTGCGTTGGGAAAGGCACCTGGATACGCCCCTCCAAAATGTTGTCTGTTGTTATTTCTACAGAACGTGTCAGCTGTAGATCTTGCAGAATGAGATGGTAAGGGACCTGGGGGAACATCTCCTGAATCTGATGGGCCTACAAAAAGCAAGATTTATGGTGTTACCATTGGGCAAAGCAATCACAGCACACAGCACACACCTCAATCCATTGAAAAATGTAAGCAATTCAACCTAAGATCCAAATATTTCACTGACAGGGCACTAAAACATCCACATTGGCAGTCTCTTTCTAAAGACAGTCATTCATGAGCTTGGATCACAGGTCCCATAGAGGCAGGCCAAAATAAATCTGCTTTGGGTCACTTTGGAGGTATGCTGTTTAAATGATGCATGAGTCCTAAGAGTCTGGAAACCATGCCAAAGCCATGCTCCAGTCCTAAGAACTGGAGTGTGGCTTTGGTGCGGCTTTAGACATTTAAAGAACCTCATAGGGGACATCAGAAATTGGGTGGATGGGGTCCACAGGAAACCATAGTTTAACAACAGTACACTGTTTTGTTTCTTAATGAACCATGTTTTTAAAGGATTTGTTTAAATTGGCTTTCATTTCTTTTGGATAATTTAATTGAATTTTAATAACCTTTTTTATGTTGACTACCTTTGCCTCTTCCTTTTCTTGCCTTCGCTCCCACACACCTCTGAGTCTTATATTCCATCTTTCTTGGTGGAAGTTCCTTTTTAGTTTGTGTCCATTATTTTCCAAAGTTCCAATGTTTCATAAAAGAATATTAAAAACCATAGCAGAGCGCCAAGTATCAGTCACACTTACCATAGCATTAAGCTGAGAGTTGCTTGCCTGAGCAATACCAAGGATACTGGTGGTGTGCATCACCTCCACCGAAAAGCTGGGCAGCCAGCTGGCAATTCGGGACCCTGGGTAAAAGAAAGGAATCCTGCTGTTGTCAAAACATTCAAGCCAAATCAATACATACAAAAAGAAATAAACCAACCATCAAAGTGGAAGAAGTGATTGTGCTGGTTCAGGTGAGGTCTGCCTTCAGCAACGGCCACAGGAGCCAAGTTTTCATCCATGTTCTCCCTTTGGTGATCCTCCCTAGCCCGATGGGCATCGGTGATGTTCAGAGACATTCTGCAGGTAGGGCATGAAGTGTCTTGTTCAAGCCAGGAGCGCAAGCATGAGCTAACAAAAACAAGGGGGGGGGGGGATAGTAATTTAGCTTTTCAAGTCAGTTACAAGAAAGTCCACCTTCACTCAAGTATAAGATGCAACATTACATCACCATTTAAGAAATGACTTGCCAAAGATTTTGGCACCCATCCATGCAGCCATCATCTGTATAGACCTGTCGGAAGAGATTGGTCTTTGTGGAAGAAAGGGCTCCTTTGTACAAGTTAGAACCAGACCATTTAGAAGAGTGAGAATGGTGTGGTCTACAGGCCACTCGTGGCCCACTAAGCCATTCTTCCAGACACAAAAGGCCCACTCTGGAGCGCACCAAGGTCCTCCCATTAAAAACGTTCAGAAAACTGTAATTCCTTATCCAAAAGCTTCCAGGGGGTGAAATTCTTGGCCTAAGAATGGCATTCTTCTGTGTCTCATTTTTGTCCCCCAGCCTCTCAAAACAAAACTGGAAATGTGGCCTTCTGGTGTCATGGGGAAATGGAGCAAATGTGAAACCTGTGACTGCCCACTTCTGATTTAAAAGTCCCAAAACAACATTATGAATTTTGCTCTAAAACAAAGCTATAGCCAACAAATTTTGGTACGAAACTGATGGTAACTTGACCGGCTCCAGAATGTCACATTGCTGCCTTCCACACCATCTCAAATTTACAAGCTCTTTACAGTCCCATACTAAGCACACTGAAGTTAAGAGTGAGCAGAGAACATGGGGCATTCTGCTTGTCCATCATGTAGAGTCCTTTTTAGCAAGAGGAGACTATTCTAGTTATTGCTGCAGCAACCTGATAAATTAGTCTAGGATCTAACCGAGTGAATCAGCTCCATGGACAAGGATAGTTTTCATCCTGGATAGTCCCCTAACACTGCTACTACCATGCCACTCTGGATGGCTCTCAGGGGACATTGTGACTTAAGACAACCAATAATCACACTTGACTCATGGTGTTACAGAACAATAATCATCTGACCTCAAGGGAAAGCAATGATACCTTCTTAGGTATGTGGAAAAGCAGCTCTGAAGAGGCCTGCCCTACCTTCTCAGGAGAATACAGAAATGTCTGCTAACAGAGACCAATTATCTTATTACAGGCTTCTTGAAACACTGACAAATATTTATGGTGCAGCCTAGAGCATATGATAATAAAACAGTTCCCTGTTTTCATGTTAATCTCCTCCAATTTGATACTGAGACAGCAGGAGGAGGAGGGACAGCTACCTGAAGTTACAGGAGAGATTCTCACTGAACATTAGAAGGAAATACTTGGCAATAGGAATGGTTCAGCAAAGAAGTCAGTTGTCTTGAGAGGTGGTGGGATATCTTTCTCTGGACTCCAAAAAAAGGCTGGACAGCTATCTGCTGGCAATGCTTTAACTGGAGATCCTGCATTGACCAGTAGGTTGGGTCTGATGCTCCATGAGGCCCCTTCCAACTCTGATCCTATGACTCTAAATCCCACCTCTGATGTTGAGGAAAGACTGGTACAAATGCTTGCCAAGGATTTGGGATCTCTTCTTCCTTTGGAGAAAGCACCATGAAAAGCTAGGCTGCACTATGAACTAACAATTAACTATTAGCTCAACAACTTGACTGCAACTAATTTTGTGGAATTTGGCCTGATGGATTTTGTTAGAAGACCAGGTTCCTGAGTTTTGCATCTGCACAGGTTGGAGCCAGTGCTAGACAGACAAGCAATTACTGTTCAAGGCAAACCAGTATATTGTTGAGAGAGATTTTAAAAGTACAAGGAAAAAGGAAGAACCGAATGCATAGTGAAGCTGAAATCCCGTTGCTCTATGCCAGCAAAATTGTATGGACACAGGCAATAGTGGCACACTGGCAGTAGGAGAAAAGCGGCCTCACAGCCACATGGCTTTGAGAAAAGGCAGACAAAACTGTCTCTGTTGTCTTTGGGAGAACGTGGTGCTGGTTCTGAGCAGTCTCTTTCTCCAATCCCTGGCTTCCAAGTGGGGCCTCAAAACCAGGGTGTTCTGGGAAGGCAGCCTTGGAAAACTGCCTGAGCAACCTTGCATAAAGTGCAATATGCTAACTAAACACATTGTTATGCTTCCATGGTGCAAAAGGACTTTGGCCTGAAGGTCAGCTGTTAACAGCAAACAGTTAGAGCACCCAGCCTATTCCACCCCACACGGCTCCCCAGGTGCGTACTTATGGAAGAGATGTCCACAAGGGAGTTTACGTGCAGCCTGCATGGAATCCCAGCAAATGGCACAGTCGTCATTGTTGGCTGCCAGCTCCTCAGGACTTGCCACTGCAAATCTGTGATTAAAAAAACAACAACAGCAAAACATATCATTACAATAGGTAATGCATGTTTGTAAGACATCTATATGGAAATGAAAACATCACCTTGCATTAAAACGTCGTCTGAACTAAACAAAAAAGCTCCAAAGACAGATTTCAACATGAAACAGCTGGACAGGAATTCACTGAGAGGTTCTATCTCCTGTATTTTTGTTTGGGACATGTGTTGGGACTGTATGTTCATCAATGCAAAGAAGTGTGTCGCCACATAACTACTAGTAGTTTAAAAACTGTTACGATAATGATCAATGCACAGTTTGCACTTCAGTTTACTCTTAACACAGTGATTATCATCTCCCATGCACACACCCACATGCCTATGTGCTCACCCATACAGGGGTGACATAAATAACTTACCAATTGAGGTATTACCTCGTGCTCCTAAAGATAGGCTATAGCCTACAAAGGTTTGTTGCAAATACAACGTGCAAGTCATTAAGGTAACACAAGACTACTACTTTTGCTGCAAGAGACTAACCCACAACTCACTTGTCCAGGGAACCAAAAATAGCTTGTGGCCCTTCTGTTTCTACAGAATTACAGCAAATTGCTCACCTTGCTTCCATGTTTCCAACCACACGGAGATAGTTCTTATGGCGGCGAAGTCTACGCTGAACCTCATGGAATAGGTAACGCAGCTGCATGAAGATCACCAGGCTGGCCATTGACAACCAGATGTTGCCAAACAGCTGGGGGGAAATAGTAGTTAAAGCAGTAGTTAAAACAGGGGGAGCAGTGTACAAGTGTAACAACAAAATTGTTTTCCCCTCTTCTGTTAAGGTCAGGTCTATATTTTATCGACCCTACATGGACAAACAATACATACCAGCATATGAATGTGATGCATCAGGTCCAGGGACAGAAGCGTTAACTCCATGATGAAATCAGTGTAATAAACATACGTCCCCTTGCTTTCCCAGGTGCCTTCATGGTTGAGATCCCAGAGATGAATGACATAACTAGGTGACAGAAAGAAAAAATCCTGTATGATCTAAGTACGGTTTTGTAAGTCGTACAAGTCACAAGTAACAAAAAGACTCCTTTCTAAAAGATTTTGTTATACATCTGTTCACCTAATATGTCTGAAGGGTACTGGGTTGGGGAAGACCAATTTAAGCCAATGTTTCACAATAATGCCCCTAAATATTTACTTTTAATCCACTTAAGTATTGTTCTTTCTCTTATCACAGCCTATGTCTTAGTGGATTCTAAGTGGGTCCCAGATCCAACCCACTCACTTGCAAGTTCAAAACTGAGAAGAAGAAGAAAAAGTCAGCAACTGAATCCAAAATCAAGGACAGTCCCGTGTCTAAACCCAGGCCCTTACTTACCGCAAAATCACATGCACTGTTCTTACTGTGACAAGGAGGGACTGTGGGCACAAGAAAACGGGAAAGAACAAATTAAACATCATATATTTCAGAGGAAGGAACTGACAAAACCCACCACTCTGAGTATTCCTTGCCTAACCCTCATGAAATTCATGAGGTTGCCAGAAGGCAAAAGGTGACTTGAAGGTGCACACAAACACACATTTAACTGGAAATCTCACCTCTGCTGCCATGAAGGATAATGTGTGCATTCCATGGGTATAGCCGATAACGCCACACACAACGCCTAGTCCGCAGCAGGAAAGCAGCATAGCTACTAGCAAGGTTAGGACTTTGATGTGGCTGTTCATTGGTGTGGTGGGAGAAAAAGAGAGCTGCAACATACCAATAAAAGAGTTAGAAAATGCACAGTGCTCATTTTGACTTCCAAAGCTCAACTTTGACATTGCAAAGAGCACACCTTCACAGTCTATCTTCATGTTTGATCTGTTTTAGCACATGAGATCACTGTACTTGCAAGATTCTTAAGCTTGCTTCGATTCTTGCATTGATCAAAAATTTAGATTTCCCAGCTGAGTGAATACATATATTACACCAGAACATGGACTTGATTTATTCAGAATGAATTCATTCCCCTTAATTCTGTAAAATTGTAAACACTGGTGCTAAAAGTCATTACTTAATCATTATTTCTGACATCGATGCTGTTAACAGTTAAAGTCAGGATTAATATTACATGGTATTTCAGTTCATTAGGAAGAGAAAGGCATTTTTTGCCATCTCAATTCTTTTATAGAAACTTATTACAGGCATGTTAATGGAATGAATTAATGTAACAATATTCACTCCAGTAAACTGATGTTTGTGAATTTATTTTAATATACAAGCTGTAGCATTCAGGTTAATATGTTAAATTTTGCATTCCGCTCCCAGCTCCAACTAAGAAACTTACGTATTCAAACCTGTCCTTGCAAAGCTGAACCATGAGATGTAAAAATACAAGGCCAGAAAACCAGAGGCACCACATGACCACTTCTTCGACCGTCTGGACATTTAGGACTCCGAAAATAAAGATGAACTTGTAAAAGATGAAGTTCCAAAATTTATCCTTGAGATGCTGAAAAAGATTTTTACATGTAACTTTTTTTAGAAATGTCATATTGAACATTCTGCTTTACACCGAACACCTTATAAATAGCTGCTGCATAACAAATAAGTATCATAATTAAGTCCTAGCCAATCTAGAATCCTACTCTAATATAATTGCATCACAGAATACAAAAATTAGTTTAAAGCTGTGTTAAGAGTTTAGGCATTTTTAGGCATTTATTAGTTCTTCTATTCTGGTCTTTAGGTGAATGTTTAGGAATGGACACGTTGCTTAACAAGGCATGTCAAATATAAAAATATTGCCATGAAGTGCCATTAACTCACATATGTAGTTGTACACAAGTAACAGATGCTGATTTTATAAGCACACCAGATGCTAAACTTGGCAGGCATGCATCATTTATTTATTCAATAATCAGATTTTTGGCTACTCTCAAGATATTTGGGTCTGTCAGAGAGCTCTGGTCCCACAATAAACTATAATTCCTAGGCTTTCCTAGCACAGAGCCAGGGGAATTGAAGTACAGTAGTCTCAAACTGGATTATTTCTGCAGTGTGTTTTGGACCAAAGCGGTGGCTCCTGCAGCAGTGTTGATCTATAAGCCACTGGCTAACAATCTCACAGACTTTCCAGGAAGGAAAACGCAATTGTAGCCAATAGATGTAAAACAGGGTCCTGGTCACTTAGATATTTGGTGGGAAAACTGCCAGATCCCTACATTAATTCAAAGTCAATCAGTCAGATCCATAGGCTTTTCTTACCTGTCTTTCACTGACACGGAGGGATCCAAATACGATTCCTTGTATTAGTTTCGCAATCAGCATCAGAATACAGCACGCAGTATTCACCAACACCTAGAAGAAAAAGAAAATACGTTTAGATGTTTAGCCTGTCCTATGTTGGGTCTCGGGATGAACAAAAAAGACCTTGCCTGCAAAGTCAGGAAGCTTCGAATCAAGGCTGCATCCGCACAGCAGAAATAATCCGGTTCTTAATCAGCAGAGATAATTCCGGTTATCCAGAATATCCCCAAACCATCATGATCACTGTATGGATAATTCAGATCCTACTAAGTGATCCACAACACACATTATCAATGGCTGCCTTCCATGCGGAAATCGCACCCATCTTCTTATGTATTCTAATTTCACCCCATTCTTTCTGCAAGGAGTTCAATGTGGGATACATGGCTTCCCCCATTATTACAGCCAGAAAAGACAGAACTTGCTATCTTGAAGATGTTTTGTTGAAGACATCCAGGAAGCAAAGCTCAAGGCATTTTCGTCCGGTGTCTCCCTGGCTTATTATCACAAGTCCCCCATAACTTGGAATGTACACTGAATTCAGAAAAACCCATTATATCTGCATACATATCCATCATGCTGAACAAAATCATGCTGCCATTATCTAATCAGTAGTTCCCAGACAATTTGCAACCTCTTCCACCCTCTTTTAGCATCTACCTGTAGGTTGTAATTGTTCACCTGGAGGTCACACTTCCTCATCCACCCATTAGTTAACATTATTTAACAAGCGACTGAAGGAACTACTATGATCAGCCTGCCAACAGCCTTGCTGTTGTTGTGTGCCTTCGAGCCACTTTCGGCTTATGGAGACCCTACAGGAACCCTATCATGGGATTTTCTTGGCAAGATTGGTTCAGAGGAGGTTTGCCATTGCCTTCCCAGAGGCTGAGAGAGTGTGACTTGTGCAAGAAAACCATCCATCCATTAAGAACCATTAAGAAACATTAAGAAGAACCATCCATTAAGAAGCCAAGCCCTTCCTCCAGTCCATCTGCCTTGGTCCAGGCCTCGGAGGTGGAGAAGATCTGCTGGACCTGATCCCATTCCCCACCACCACTCCCCTCTCCTTTTGTGTCGTGTCTTTTTAGATTGTAAACCTGAGGGCAGGGAACCGTCTGACTAAAAGGTTGTATGTACAGCGCTGTGTAAATTTACAGCGCTTTATAAATAAAGGTTAATAATAATAATAATAATAATAATAATAATAATAATAATAATGTCAACCGATGAGTTTCATGTCTGAGCCGGGAATTGAACCCTGGTCTCTAGAGTCATAGCCCTGCACACAAACCACTACACACTGCCTCCCATCCTACGAAGCTACTTACAGTGTTAAATGATGTCACAAAATCACAACAAAAGGAAGGCAGAAATGAAAACTTTAAACCCATTCAAATCAGCATCAGTCCTAATAATAATAATAATAATAATAATAATAACAACAACAACAACAACAACAATAATACTTGAAGAAAATAACAGGTGCTGTAACCTATATTTCAGAGGAAAGTAATGGTAAAACCACCGGTCTATTCCATGCCTAAGAAAACCCTGTGCAATTTATGGGGCTGCCATTAAGTCGACAGGTGACTTGAAGGCACAGACTTCACCATTTTTATTGTGCAACTCTCAGCCCTGCTCAAGATATAAATGTGGATTACTATGACTATTTCTTCCTTCCTCCTTTGCCAGAGGATTCACATTCTGAATGTATTTTACCAAGAGGCATCAATAGTGCCCCAGTGACCTTTTGCTAACTGCCAGCCTTTCTGAGTTGCATAAGACCACCGGCCAGACAAGGTAAAAATGTGGGTAAGCCAGTCTGCCTTTATCTGTTTAAATGGAAATGAATGGTGCTCAAAGCCGTGGGCTGAACAGAACCGGAGGCTCAGGTTGGTAAACCAGACAGCAAAGCGAGACCAAAGTGCAAAATCCTTCCAAAATGACATGCTCTGAGATGAAGAGTCTCATTCTGAAGACAAAGGGAGAGATTTCTTGGAATGATGGAAACCTTCACAATACAATACAATAAAAAAATACTATATATACGCAACCTCACACATAAATCGAGGGCAGGTTTTGGGGCCAGAATTATGGATTTTGATATGAGCCATGGATAAGTCAAGGGTAAAATTTAGGGGTGTGTAATAAAGGATCTAAAGGATGAAGCAAAGGAAAACAATGCCGAAGACCTTACCAAATTTCAGCAGACATAACTATTTCTGCTCACACTAAAGGAAGGATGGATGAGGGAAGAGAGGGAGGTCAGTGTTTCCAGGGCGGATTAACACTACTGCCTTTCACCAGAGGATGGTTCCCTTTTTATAAGAGTTTAAGTACAGTACTTACATTGATTCATGGATAAGTCGACTCAGGTTTTGGGGTCAATTTCTTTTTATTATTTCTAAATTCCTAAACTTATACATGAGTACATACAGTTCTCAGCAATTGCCTATGCACTCCATCCAGCTAAACGTCTGTAAATCTAATTTTACCTCTTTATTCACAGCATGACAATTAAGCAAACATCCAAGGTGTTTGGAAGCAGCAGTGTACAATAGCAAAGGCATATGTCTAAGCTTGGGGTGTAGTAAAATGATTTCTACTGGAAAGGCAATAGTAGTGGGGTGTGTTTTGAATTCTACAACGCTACAGTTTTTCCAGTTTGAAGCCTAGAAGTGATAAGGGGAAAGCAGCAGAGAAAGAAAAGGCCGTCCATATCTCCAATCCACCTGCAACTTGACTGCTTCAAATCACTTACGTTACATTGGCAGTTTGCCCCTTAGTCCCCATGACAATGTCTAAAGAAAAACCATGCTCAAGATAAGATCCTCCACAAAGGTCCAAAATCCATCTTCACTCCAGTCCCAAAGCCCTAGAGATACTGGGACCCCTTTGCCAAAGATTTCCTTACTGTGTTGTCTGCAATGTGACTTCCTATCCACCTGGAGATGGCACAGAGTATAGCAGCGATGGCCAACCTATGGCACACGTGCCAGAGGTGGCACTCAGAGCCCTCTCTGTGGACACATGTGCCATCGTAGTTTGTTACTAGAAAGCCAGAGGGACATGGCACTTTGCAATAAATAAGTGGGTTTTGGGTTGCAGTTTGGGCACTCGGCCTCTAAAAGGTTCACCATCACTGGAGTATAGGATGGACGGTTGGTTACATAAGAGAAAGCAGCACTGTTGATGGCAGTTACAACTTATTTAAAAAACAGGAAACATGAATGCATCATATTTTTAAACTCTCAACATTGCTATTACTGGGGAAGCTCAATTCAGACACACACAACGAGAACTATTTATATACCACTGACACCTCGCTTTTGCTATTTTCAGAGCCTTTATAACCATATGATCTCCGAAGCTCACGGTTATAAAAGCATTGGATTATTACAGCAAGATGGTGAGTCTGAGAACACTGCTGCAATCCAGCGTCCAGAACGGCAAAAAATGACATTTAAATAACGTGAAACAATTCACTTTAAGAAAAATAGGACAGAATTGACTCTATAAAATCCTGTGGCTCCACAAGATGAGGGTAGATTCCTGGGCCCTGTCATTTTGTGAGACATTTAACCTTCTTGTTGTGTGACTTCAAGTCACTTTTGACTTATGGGGACCCTAATGTACACCTACAATGGGGTTTTCTTTGTTCAGAGGGGGTTTGCTACTGCCATCCTCTGCGGCTGAGAGAGTATGACTTGCCCAGGGTCCCCCAGTGGGTTTTCATGGCTGAGCTGGGATTCAGCTCCTACCTGAGAGTAAAGTCCATTAAACTTAATGGTGCTTCACAGCACATGCACACAAGAGAGTTTAGATGCACAGAACCAAGCAACAACTGGTTTACTTTGTGCAAGTGTTAACAGGCACCAGCCAACTTTATCCAGTCTGGTGTAGTAGTTGGGACTAGGACTCAACCAGGCTTCAAATTGCCACTCCACCTTGGAAATTTACTGGGTGACTTTAGGCAAGCCATACTCTCTTGGCTCAAAGGAAAACCCCTGCTGAACCAACCTTGCCAAGAAAACCCAGGGATAGTTTCTTCTGCGGGGTTTTCGGACTATGTGGCCATGTCCTGGAAGAGTTAATTCCTGACATTTCACCAGCATCATAGTCCGAAAACCCCACAGAAAACTATGGATCCCGGCCGTGAAAGCCTATGTTTTTGTTTAAATGTTAAAAGGATATGAAAATTATAGTCTGCCCTCCTTATCGGCCGATTTGCCATTTGTGGATTTAACCATCTATGGATGGCAAGCCCCCATTTTACTTAATGGTGGCGCCGGCACATGCATGTGGCCATGCTGCCATTAATTTCAATGGGACTTGAAGTTGCGTATATTTTGGTACCCACAGTGGGGTCCGGAACGGATCCCCCATAGATACGGAGGTCCGACTATATGTATTTATTACTGTTAAATGACAGGTTGAATAAACGTTAAGGAAAACAAAGGGGAAAAAAGATGCCCATTGGGTGATCCTGTGCAAGTCACACACTCTCAGCCTCAGGGGAAGGCAATGGCGCACCTCCTCTGATAAATAAAGCAGTCCAATTACTGTATATACACAGTTATAAAGTCCACCTTATAGGGCAGGATTTGGAGCCAAAATGATCGATTTTGATATGACCCATGGATAAGTCGAGGGTAAAACTTAGGGACATCTAACAAAGGATGTAAAGGGCGAAGCCAAGGAACACAATGGCAAAAAACTGACCAAATCCCAGCAGGCATAACTGCTTATGCTCTTACTAAAGGCTGGAAGGATGAGGAATAGATGGGGTTCAGTGATTCTGGGGGAGAGGAGACACTCTTGCCTTTCACCAGGGGATGAAATGAGAATTAAAACACAGCACTTATATTGACCCATGGATAACTCTCAACTCAGTTTTTTTGGGTCCATTTTTTAATCTATATCTCTAGACTTATACATGAGTATGTACAGTATACACACTGCGTGGAGCAACTCTTTCTGCATGTTAGCCTCCGGGTGTAACCCAGCCACTAAGGTCTAGGTAAACCTTGTGTAAACCCAAGGCCCTTGGGACAAACAGGAGATACAGCTCAAGCATAATCCTAGCCTTTAGTAATAGGACACTCCTCAAGTTGCGTAGTTATTAATGCCAACCAACCCCAAGGCAATAACCTCACTCAACTAGTTGTTGTTGTTGTTGTTCCACTAGGCATGAAAACAAAATCCTCAGTGGTACAAACAAGCTGTTTCTATCACACCAATGACACCTCTATCTTGCGTTCCCCCCAAAACCTTGTATTCATTTTCTTTACCACGTTTCTCTTTTGATTGATGGCCAAAGTGTATAAAGCAAAGCTTTGAAACATACATTATAGAATTAATGTACAATGGACTGTCTATCTTCGCTGGGTTAGGAGCCCAAGACCCCCATGGAAGTGAAAAACCTTAGAGAGCACCTCTCTAGGAATCTCTAGGTCCTCCAGCACAACTCTATGGTCAACATCTGCCAGAACAAATGCCTAGACAAGCCTTATCTCAACCAGTTCCTAGGACGGTCCTCCAGCACAACTCTATGGTCAACATCTGCCAAAACAAATGCCTAGACAAGCCTTATCTCAACCAGTTCCTAGGACGGTCCTCCAGCACAACTCTATGGTCAACATCTGCCAGAACAAATGCCTAGACAAGCCTTATCTCAACCAGTTCCTAGGACGGTCCTCCAGCACAACTCTATGGTCAACATCTGCCA
>NC_056529.1:3577947-3624944 GCF_019175285.1 Sceloporus undulatus | reverse complement strand
GAAGTTGGCCATAGAATCTGGAGCTGCCAATGCCTAGAGAAGTCTTCTCTCTAGGAATCTCTAGGTCCTCCGGTTCAACTCTATGGTCAACACCTGCCAGACACTGACCATAGAGTTGCACAAAGGCCTAGCAGAATATTCTCTCTAGGTCTTTCAGTGCAACTTAGTTCAAGTTGACCATAGAGTTGCACTGGAGGACCTAGATATTCCTAGAGAGGACATATTAATCAAATCTGTGAATAGTCAAATGCACAAATATCAAAGCCACAAATATGGAGGGATGAGTGTATAATACTATTATTCCCTGACACACCACTATACCCTCAACCCCCTCCTTTCATCTCTGCTGCAGTCACTGGCAGAAAAGGGCTTGAACTGAAACCCTCAGGTGCTTGGGGATAATGGGGGATGTAGTCCTCGACAGGCCTTAAACTGAAACCCCCCCCCTTTTCCTTCAGGCGCTTGGGGGGTAATGGAGGCTGTAGTCCCTGACAGGTTAGAAAGGGGTTAAACTAACCCCCCTTCTTTCAGATGCTTAGGGATGATGGGGGCTGGAGTCCCTGACAAGGTTTAAACTGAATCCCCTCCTTTTCTTCTGGTGTTTGGGGATGATGGGGGCTGTAGCCTCTGACAAGGTTGAAACCAAACCCCTTTCCTTGAGGTACTTGGGGATAATGGGGGCTATAGTCCGTGACTAGGCTTAAACAGAACCCCCTCCTTTCCTTCATGTGCTTGAGGATAATGGGAAGTGTAACCCCTGAGAAGACTTAAACGGAAGCTCCCCTCTTTTCCTCCAGGTGCTTGGGGATGATGGGGGCTGGAGTCCCTGACAAGGCCCCCTTTCCTTCAGGGGGTTGAGGATAATGGGGATTGTAGTCCCTGCCGGGCTGAAGAAAGGGGTTGAACTAAATCCTGCCTCGCTCGGGGATGATGGGAGCTGGAGTCTCTGCCAGGTGAGGAAAGGGGTAACCTTTTTCCTGGAGGGGGACGATGGGTTCCGTAGTGCCCGGCTTCCCTGGGGCCCCAGGGGCTACTGACCCAGACGCAGAGGCTGTCGGAGAGCAGGTAGGAGGCCAAGGCCGAGGCCGAGGGGGGCTGCGGAGGCTGCTGCTGGGCGTCGGGCGCTGCATGGCCTCCTCCGTTTGGCTCCAGGGGCTGCTCTGGGGGGCCTTGGCCGGGGCCCAGGGCGCGGTGGGCGCTGAAGAGGCTGCCCAGCAAGGCCAGGGCGCTCAGGGCCGTGTAGACGCGGAGGCTGGGCCACGGGAAGCGCTCCAGGAACAACAGGGGCATCCTGCCTCCCAGCCTCGACCCAAGGACTAGGCCTCGCCCGCGCCCTCGCCTGCCTGCCTGCGGAGGGAGCCCCGGCCTCTCCGGCCAAGAGCGCCGCCCTCCAGCCCCAGGAAGGAAGGAAGGAGGCGGGCCTGGGCCTCCCACGCACAGCCCAGGAAGGAGAAGCAGGGCACCGACCGAAGAGGAGGGGAGGCTCCAGGAAGGAAAGAGAGAGAGATCAGAAACAGACCATTAGGGAGAGAGGGAGGGGTGATCGATACAGACAGAAAGAGATGACTGGGATAGATAGATAGATAGATAGATAGATAGATAGATAGATAGATAGATAGATAGATAGATAGATAGATAGATAGATAGATAGATAGATAGATAGATAGATAGAGATAGGTGACGGATTGATAAATAACAGAGAGATCAATAGATGACTGATAGATTATAGATGACAAATAGATTGAAAATAGATCAATAGATGATTGATGGGCGATAGCTGACAAATAGACTGATAAATAATACATCAACAGATTTACTGGATGATAGTTGACAGAGGGATAAAGAAGAGGTCAGTTGACAAATAGATTGAAAATAATAGACCAGTAGATGACTGATGGATGAGAGATAGAGAGATCAACAGATGATTGATGGGTGATAATGACAGACAAGAGTGACAAATGTGAGAGATCAATAGATTATAAATGACAGGTTTATAAATAATAGAGATCAATAGATGACTGATGGATGATTGACAGACTGATAAATAACAGAGATCAATAGATGGCAAATAGAATAGTTGATAAATAGACAGATAGATGATCCTGCCTCCAAGCCCCTATAGATAGATAGATAGATAGATAGATGATAGATAGATAGATAGATAGATAGATAGATAGATGATAGATAGATAGATAGATAGATAGATAGATAGATAGATAGATAGATACCAGAGAAAATTGGGCAGTTAGGATCTTCTTTTAATACCTCAAGCCATTTTTAAATGGGGAGAGAAATATTAAACATGAGTTTAATATTTAACTTAATCGAATTTAATGGAATTCAGAAATAAAGGTCATTTAAGAAACCCAAAAAACTAAGCTAATTTATTGTAATTTTAAGAAAGTACATTTATTTTGTCGCTTTAAAAAGAAAAAAAGGAAGGTTGTGTTTGGGGAGAGGGACTACAGGCCCCAGAATCCCCCGCCAGCACTGGTTTTGCTGAAAGGGATTTTGGGGCCGGAGGGTTGTAGTCCCAAAGTGGGTTAAAACTCTGGTTACGGATACAAAACCTTCTGGGGTGACGCAAGCCGTCTTTCGTGCGCATCTATTGAAATGTGCTGCAAGCCAGGAATAGAGGGTCACAGAACTGAAACAAGAAGAGCGGAGTGGCAAGGGCTACTCATTTTCCATGACTCCATTTGATAAAGCAGCCTTTGCCACAACGAATGGCAGGAGATATAAACACTAGCAAAGGGGGGGAATGCTTTTCCCTCCTGGCATTGCAGCATTTTACCTTCAGCATTGTTCGTTACTAGTGTAGGAATGGTGTGTAAGGCACTTATAACACAGTTCTTGCCAAAGTCTGAACTTTGCCCAGGCTCATTTGACACACCTTTGTATTCCCTTCTGAAGGAGAGACAGGAACTGATCTTGGACCAGCTTCACCAGCTCCAATTTTTTGAGCTATCTATACCAAGGACCAGGACTTCAAGCCAATCTTGTTCCCCAAACTGGCGTATAGCTACTTGAAGCTTTGTTTGTTCTCACCTATTAGTTTATTGTCAATTGACTCACCTGTTAATTTACTCTACACCACCCTGGCCCTCAAAACATGAATACTCTTGCCATTTTGGCCAGCTCCAAACTTCCCCAGCATTCAAGTCTTCTCTTTCAGCCAAACCACAGAGAAGAGCAACAGTGGCCTCCAACCAACTCTAGCGGGAACAAATCCCATGTTCAAAAGGGTTGTGACAAAAAAGAGATGGCAACTTAAGACATCAGATAAGGCAAAGTACAGCCAGCTCACAGGCCACACAGAGCCATTGCCCTCTGAGACAACAGACAGTCATTTCAGTGTGGCTTCTTGTCCTTCCTAATAACATTTTGCTTTCTGCCCAGAGGGGACAATGTTCAAAGCTGGAAATGATGTTTGGACTACGTGGCTATGATCTAGAAGAGTTTTGCAAGCATCTGTGGCGAAGATGCCAAAAGCCACAGATGCTGGCGAAACGTCAGGAATACACTCTTTTAGAACAGTGGTTCCCAACCTGTGGGTCGGGACCCCTTTGGAGGTCGAATGACCCTTTCATGGGGGTCGCCTAAAGCCATTGGAAAACATCTATTTGATTACAGTTATGAAGTAGCAATGAAAATAATTTCATGGGTTTGGGTCACCACAACATGAGGAACTGTATTAAAGGGTCGCGGCATTAGGAAGGTTGGGAACTACTGTTTTAGAACATGGCCACATAGTCTGAAAAACCCATAAAAAACTATGGATGCTGGCTATGAAAGCCTTCGACTTCACATACTGACCTCATGTATAAGTCAAGGGCAAGTTTGGGGTCAAAATTATGGATTCTGATATGACCTGTGAATAAGTCGAGGGTAAAATTTAGGGACATGTAACAAAGGATCTAAAGGATGATGCAAAGGAAAACGATGCCAAAGAACCTACAAAATTCTCCATATATACAGTACCTATATTGACCCGTGGATACGTTGACTCAGGATTTTTGGGTCAATTTTTTGACTAACATTTCTGGACTTATACATGAGGCATCTTTTTGGTTCAGTTTCATCGGATGCATGGGACATTTGATAGCTAAGTGTCGAAGGCTAGGAGGCCACACTTCTGGAAACTTTGGCGGTCCACACACACCTGGCTAAAAACAATCTCTGTGCTACAAGTCTATGTCTTTAACCTGGCTAGTTTCTTGTCTACAAAGGACTGAGCTAGTTGTTGCATTCCCTCGATGTTCTGCATTTTCAAGGCAAACATCTGAAGACAATATAGTTTCAGCTTTATATAGGCTGCAGTGTAAGTGTCTGTGGGAAAGGGTTCTCTTCTGGTCTTAATGGGGAAAGTGAAACGCATGAGAAGCGCATGGAATCCATTTTGTTTAATGTTATTTTAAAAAAAAAAGTCAGGAGACTATTACAACAGAAGTGATTAAAACGCAATTACACTCGCCATTCCACTATCTAAACAGTCGAGAGTCGCTTTCCTATTCAGACGGTGGAAAGTTTGGGGAGGGAAGGGAACTGGAGGATAAGAGACATAAAAAAAAAATCCTTGCGTCATGTTTTCTCTTCTACATTTTAAAGCTGTTCTCACAGAGACGGCTTCTACCACACGCTTCAGGAAATTCAGTTGTAAATAAAATTGAACCTGCCAGAGAATGGGGACAAAAAGGAATTATTAATCCACAAGTATTCAAAAAGAGAAGTCCTGTCATAAAAAGGGAAGAGAATTTTCTAGCATAAGCTTTCTGCACCTGATCAAATGGACTGGAGTCAATGAAACCCTATATGAGATTTTCCCCCCAGTTAGTCTCAAAGGTACTACTGAATTCCTTTATATCTTTTTAATCCTTAAGAGGGTAACGAACTGTATGTGCATTTAGGCAATGGCCTTCTTTTCTATCTCCAAAGAATCCTTCCCATGATTCTTCTGCTGAACCCTGAGCACTATACAAGATTAATGAGCATATTTTCTCTCATATGCTTGGTTCACAAAGAGCAACTGCTGAGCTTCCTGAGCATAGGTCAAGCATCCAGGTATTGCAAAGGAAAATCAAGCTATGGAAATGAACGCTGCATCCAGGAAGTCTGTTCCCCATTAGTGAACTTATTATTATTTTTTCACATACATACATCATTTATTATGATCAACAACTTCTTTGAAAAGGTTTTCAGGGAATTGTTGGCTGGCCGAGAATATACTTTGGAAAACCGATGCCCTTCTGTCCTAGAACCCAAATGCCTATCAAGTAAATGTATTTTATGTTCTATCGATATAAGTAGCCTGATGATGCACATGGTTGTGCTCAAATGTCTTGTGCTGCCATTCTACTACAGTACATTTGTTATCACTAATTAATACACATTTGCCATTTATGAAGGAGTGGAAAGCTTGACCTATTGACTCTACAGCTCTGGCCCACCTCCACCCCCAAAATGCTTCTCTCAGTCAACTGGTCTCCACAGAAGCAAGGGAAGGACCCCCCAAAAAAGCATCTCCATGTTATGCAGATAGTGGAAACCAGCATACAAGGGAAGCCATGGATACTCTACCTGCTCAAAAGCTGAGGAAGGCTGGAAATGATCGGTCCATAGCCTGGTGCATTGTCATAGAGTTCAAACAATGGAGCAGCTACCAGCTTGTAATTTTTAGGGACGGCGAACAAAGCTAGAAGAAACCAAAGAGGAGACTAATAAAAGACAAGTTGGTTTGAGTCGGGGGAAAAAATTAACAAGAATAAACATTAACAAAAATTTACAACAGCGTGTGTTTCTTCTTCAGGTTTCTCTTTATGTCTGGATGGTACATGCTATCTTGCCGAGGCTTTTATTCACATTGAAACATAAAACAATGTCAGAATTAAACATAAACATAAACCAAAGATGTAACAGAATGCTTACCCTTTTCTTGAAGCTGAACTAAAAAGAGCTTCTTGTGCTCTTTTGGTTTTGTAATGTGAGCAGGAATATATGGATACTGTGGGAAACAATATAAGAAGTACACTTAGTGCCTATGAATATTTCTCCTGAAATCACAAGTACAAATAACTGTATTGAAGACATCTAGCAAGGATGTGGCTACACAAGGCCACACAACTTCTGTCTCTGCTCTACAGTATATCAGGGATGTTCAGACACTTATATCCAAACTCTCCTTTGGTAGCCAACAATACAGAAGGACAGGGATGTGGGCTATATATCCAAAAACAAACAATTAGCAATGGTAACGTTAACTTCCATCTTCACCTGTGGGGGCTCAAAATTCGGTCGCCACCAGTTGCCAATGCAGTCATCAATGACCCAGTCTTGCTGTACTCCATCTTGACGACCCAGTATCTGTCAAAACACAGACGAGGCAAGAAAAATCCTCACATGCTCCTTGCAATACCAGATGGAGATGGGATATCACATGTTAAGTTCAACAGAATAGTGTAAACCCCTTAATGCTCATCGTCAGTGTGAATGAGTTGAAGGACATGTAAACAATGAAGAACTTTATTAACTGATTAAGAAGAAAAGGTGTACGTTATAACTATGCAGGTTGAGCCTCCCTTATCCAAAATGTTTAGGGTCAGAAGTGTTTCGAATGTCAGATTTTTCTTCCAAACTTTGGAATATTTGCTTATACATAGGAGATATCTTGGAGATGGGGCCCAAGTCTAAGCATGAAATTCATTTATATTTCCTATACGCCTTGTGTACATAGCCTGAAGATAATTGCATATACAATACATTTGTATATATTGTGTGTATGAAACAATGCGTACACTGAACCACCAGAAAGCAAAAGTGTTACTGTCTTAGCCACTCATATACACAACTGAAGGAAACTCAGTGTACAATTTGCAACAAGAATGTAATTTTTTAAAAAATATACTTTAAAAATACATTTTAGTTACAATTAACTTTCTTACTAGCTCAAAAAAAATGAGGAAACAGAATTATGAACTTCACAGTAGTTACTTTAATCAAACTTTCCATGTGCTTTTGCTTCTCTTCTCATTGCAAGAATTCAACTGTGGCTCTCTCAAGGCTTTTGGACTGCAACTCTCATCATCCCATGTAACCAGGGATGATAGGAGTTGTGCACCTGGAGGGCTGCACCTGTCCAACCCAAACTTAAAGATGACCCTTTTCAATCCCAAATAGCTACCACCCACCAAAAGAGGAGAAATAACTTCATATTTATTTAAAAGCTGTGGTGTCCTATGGAAGGAATGCTCCAATGAGGGACTGCACTGTTTTGTAGACAACAGAGGAGCTTAAAACTCAAGTGTTTACTCACAGCACTTTACCAAACATGGCTTTCCAGGACAAAGGAAAAAAAACCTACCAAAGTATTTCTGTGCACAGAGACATATATAGTGTATTTATACCCTGCTCCTTGGCCACAAAAGTTGTCAGAGCGGCTTACAAATTTCCTTCCATCAACATAGTAGTTCCCAGACAGCAGACTTCAAGCTTGTTGAATCCGCTTTGGTTTCTTTTCTTTCATACTATCTTTCATAATGGTGTTGAAGAGACAGCAAGGGAGGTTAGCTCAATGCAACCGTAAATGGCTCCCTGTAATGCACCCTGATTCCTCATGTCAAAAACCCAAGCAAATGTGTTAGTTACCTCTGTCATTAAACGTTTGAGGCCTTCTACTTCATCTTCTCCGGGATTAAGTTCACCGCCTGGCCTGTTGATGAGTACAAAAGACACACTTTAGGCACAAGCATAAACCAAGCAATATTTTAGAGGTAAGGCCCTATACAGATAGGCCAAAATAAAGCTGCTTCAGGTCACTTTGGAGGTATGGTGTTTCAATGATGCAAGAGTCTGGAAGCTGCACCAAAGCTGCACTCCAGTCCTTAGGACTATAGCATGGCTTTGGTGTGGCTTCCGGACTTTTAGGATGCATGTATCATTTAAACAGCATACCTCCAAAGTGACTCGAAGCAGCTTTATTTTGGCTTGTATCCGGCCGTAAATGTATTTATTAAGTTTGGGAAATGATAAATGATTATTCCAAAGATTTGAAGGTAACACTGCAAACAGATCGCAGGTTTTGAATTAAAATACATGCTCAGGAAGCGTCATATGCTCACAATGCTCACTTACAGTTTGAAGAAAGTGGTGCCCAGCTGCAAGAGCAAGACGTGGGGCAGCCGGTGTTCGTGGACGATGAGGACCCCTTCGACCGTCCTCCTCATGCCGATCTTGTCGAACTCCTCCCGCATGCGCTGGAAGCGTGCGGCCACTGAGCTGTCCTTCTCATACAGGGGCTCCTTGGTCCCAAAGGTGTAATTGGTGAGGGGATACCTGAAAGCATTCAGATCTTAGATACAGGCAAACGCACAACCTATTTCAAGACCTTCTCCTGGCTAGCTACCATCGCAGGCCAAACTGTATCTGGTAACCGTGGGCAGAACTTCATTAAGGCTATTGGACAGAGGAATTGCTCTCAAACCTTTAACCATCCATATGTTGTTGTTTTCATTTCCCAGAATCACTGAACACTGGCTATGCTGGTTGTGGGTTTCTATGAGCTGGTGTCAAACAACATTTGGAGGACTAAAGGCTGAGAATCATTAGGAATTTGCAAAGAGAGGTAGGGAGATGATGTGCTGCACTTAAGTGTGATGGTCACACCAACCTCCCTAACATAAACCTGATAAGGAACCGCAGAACTGGAAGAGACTCCAAGAAAGGCCCTGACCCAGTCCAGCCCCCTTCTTCTGCCATGCAGGAACTCACAATCGAAGCATCCCCTTTGACAGGTGGCCATCCAGCCTCTGTTTAAAGGCCTCCAAAGGAGGAGACTCCACCAGCCTCTGAGGAAGGAGTGTGTTCCACTCTCAATATAATATTCTATGTACATTACATATATATATATATATATATAATATATATAATATATAGGGGAAGAGCAAGAGTGGCCCTTCCTTGTAATGGGGAGTAATGGGGGTTTTCCCCTTTTACAAAAGCTGAAGCTTGGGAGCATAAAATTCCCTATAAATATAACTACATTCTCTCTCTCTCTCTCTCTCTCTCTCCTATATATATATTATATATTATTATAAATTATAACGGGAAGAGGAGGAGTGGCCTTTCCTTGTAATGGAGGGGGGGGGTTAATATCTTTTTTGCTTCTTTGGGAAACTTAAATCACCCCATAAATATAACATTAGATGCACATATACATATACACTATATCATTTATATATATAACTATATATATAATTATCTAACAATATAATCCTGGGAAGAGGAGGCGTGTGCCTTCCTTGCAACGGAGGGGAGGGTTCCCTCTCTCTTGGGACCCTTCTCTTCAGCTGAGGGGAGGAACGGAGGCAGGGAGGGAGGCAGGGTCGGCTCCACTCACAGGTTGATGGTCCTCTCGAGGGTGAGGGGCTTGCTTTGCTGGATGTACTTGTTCCCGAACTGGTTGACCCCTCGGGGCCACCCGGTCTGGGAGCGGTTGGGCGGCACGACGGACATGATCGAGGAGGAGGCAGAAGAGGCGCCGCCTCAAAGGGACACCGGCATCCCCGCCTCGCCTCACGCAAACCCGCCAAAGCCCACACCGGAAGGACTAGGCCGCACTTCCGGCGCCGGCGCCGCCGCTCTTGCCATCCGCGACGCCCTCAGCCGTCCGCTCTAGGCCATCGGAACAGACATAGAGAAGGATTCATCTAGCCAATGAGGATGCGCGAGACAGGCACTTCGACTGCACTCTTCTCTTATTGGCTGTCAGGAACCGAACTCTCTCTCGCCAACTGCCATTGGTCGCTCAGCCTGTGACCATTGGCTACCCGGGGGCATAAGTCCCGTCTCCTCCGCGGAGCATGCCGGGAGTGGTAGTCCCTTTCCCCTGAGGGGCGCATGGCTGATGATAGGGAACGATGAGCGAGAAGCGACGACTGAGGCTTCCTGACGCCGGAGAAGGCGCCCAGAAGCGGCTCAAGAAGCGGGAGCCTCGGGCGGAGTTCTCTGCAGCGCTGAGGGAGCCTCGGCTGAAGGAGGAGGTGGCCGGGGCCTGGGCCCGAAAGGAGCCGCTCCGAAAGGGTAAGGCGCCAGAGCGTCTTCCACACAGGGAAGTTAACCCGCTTTCATCCCGGGATACGAATTGATCGCGTTACGAAATTTCCGGGATACGAAAAAGTTCCATTGGAAAAAACTGTTCCGGGATACGAAGGTTTTTTCGGGTTACGAAATTTTTTTTGGTGTGTTTCGGCGCTTTTTGGCACGAAATTTAAAAGCCGCGGCTTTCCAGCGCTAGCTTTTTCGGGTTGCGAAATCTTTCGGGGGGTTACGAACGGCGCCGCGGAACGAATTAAATTCGTAACCCGGGGTATAGATTCCTATGCAAACAGGGAGAAGATTCTCACTTGAACCTGTTTTAAGATCAGTCTGGTCTTATTTTGACCTATTTTACTAATATTATTATATTGTTATAGATAGAGCAATCTGTAATTATATATAATTATATATTATAATTAGTTATATCTGTCTCTCTACATAATATGTATATTAATTATATATAATTATATATATTAGATATATACCATATATATATATATATATATATATATATACACAGTATAGCATTTATTTAATATATATAATTATATATATTTATGTATTAATATTTATTTTATATATAATAATTATTATTGTATATCATATACATTATTATATATTAAACATTTATAATATTTAATAAATAATAATATGCATGATATTATTATTATTATTATTATTATTATTATTATTATTATTATTATTATGGTATTTATGCCCTACTCTTCAACCCTAAAATAGATTAACCCCGTTTAACCCTATCATCATCATCATCATCATCATTAACCCTATTAAAATTACTATTAACCCTTTTCAAAAACAGATTAACCCTATTTTAAGATCAGCCTTAAAAGAGGTTAACCCTAAAATAGATTAACTCCATTGGGCCCCATTATTATTATTATTATTATTATTATTATTATTATTATTATCTCTATTGAAATTACTATTAGCCCTATTAAAATAGACTGACCCCATTTATCCCAATTATTATTATTATCCCTATTAAAATTACTCTTAACCCTATTAAAATAGATTAACCCCATTTAACTCTATTATTATTATTATTATTATTATTATTACTAACCTTTATAAAATTACTATTAACCCTATTAAAATAAATTCACTTCATTTAACCCTATTATTATTATTAGCCCTATTAAAATAGATTGGCCCAATGTGTTGTTCGCCGCCTTGGGTCCCACTTTGGGAGAAAGGCGGGATACAAATGAAATTAATAATAGTAATCATAATTGTTTTAAGATCTGTCTTCTTGTCAAGGTAGCTTTGCTCGAATAGTTATGCCCCAAATGCAAAGAACCCAGAACAGCTGTTTTAAGGGGACTTTTTGTGTCTTTTGTGCCTTCCTCCAGAGTCCGTTTCGTTGGATCCGGTCCCTTTCCAGCATTGCCTCCTCCCAAATTTCATCCCGAAGGAGAGCTTCCTAGAAGAGCTGCGGAAGGAACTCTTGAGCCTGGATTTCCACAAAAAGAGCAACGACTTGTACAAGTTCAAACAGGTACTTTGTTTGGAGCCAAAGGCTTTCATGGCCGGCATCCATAGCTTTTGGTGGGGTTTTGGGACTATGTGGCCATGTTCTAGAAGAGGTCATTCCTGACGTTTCGCCGGCTTCTGTGACTGGCATCCCTTTCTCTGAAGATGCCAAAGCCACAGATGCTGATGAAACGTCATGAAGAAACTCTACTAGAACATGGCCACATAGCCCCAAAAAACCCACAATAAACTATAGGTACTTTATTTATTTAGGACGCCCTATCCATCCTTTGAGAGACGGCATTGGTTTGAACGTTGGACTATGACTCTGGAAGAGACCAGGGTTTGAACCTCCGCTCAACCTCAGCTGAATATGACTTATAAACTGTGAAGCTGAAGGCTTTCATGGCCGGCATCCATAGGTTTTTGTGGCTTTTTCAGGCATATTTGTCAAATCCATTTACAAACTACCATTGCCTGAAAAAAAACCATGTCCTAGAAGAGTTCTCCTAGGACCTAGGAGTCCAATAGACCGCAAGTCGAACATTTCTCTCTGACAGACCACAAAAAATATTAACAATTAAAAAACAAACTAGACAATTAAAGATATTTATTATAATTTTTATTAAACTTGAAATAAAAACTAGGCCATTTTATTTCCGAGCCTTTGCGTGGGTTTTAACCGTCTCCGAATAAAAGCAAAAGCAGTATTAAAATTTGCTGGGAGGGGATTGGGATTGAGTTTAAATTCAAGTTTGGTTTCTTCAGTTATTCCCACTTTCGGTAGACAAGGCCTTTTTCGTTCCACGCTTTTTACTGTTCTGGGTCCTGTGAAAACCAAAGCGAAATGGTGAGTGAAATAAGAAGAAGATGAGTTTTAGGTACAGGAATATTTACCTCTTCTTTATCTTTTTGAAAGCGAGCGATCATAAAGAATGATGACAATTAACAGAATAGGTCAAAAAAGGTTATGAGGTTTATAGCTAAGGAAACAATTTTGTAAATTGTTTTGACAAATTGCATGAAGCATTAGTGTTTTTATTTTAAATCTATTGTGAAATGTATAATATAAAATTATTATTATTACTACTTAAAAACGAAGAAGAAGAAGGAGGAGTCTGATACCTGTTCTGGCATTTCCACTTGGTTTCTTTCCTTTTCTTGTGCTAGACGCTCTCTTAAACCTTCTAAAGCTGCCTTCTGCCTTTCCCAAACTTTCCTCAATTCTGGAATAATAATAATGATAATGATAATAATGATAATGCTTTCATTCCACCTACTGATCAAAACCCATGCCGCAAATGTGGAAGAGGAACCGAGTTGTTAGAAAGGAAGGCGTGACGTACCGGCATTGTTTCTCATCAGCCTCTCATTGTTGTCTTCCGCAAATCTGTTCAGGAGCTTGAAATACTCTTTCAACTGTTTCCTTTTTTGAGGAGCATGTTTGAGGCACCAGTCATACATTTCCTCAGCCATGAGGATGGATCTGGAAAAAGAAAACAAGATGGAATAGATTGCAATGTTCAAATCTTCAATAGTTGGAGTGATTCACGCGCCTTTTTTCGTCCCGTCGTCCGCTTTGCGACCAACGCGATCCATTCCCACTGAAAGAAAGGAGTTGGTCTTCCTCCTCTGAGGCTGAGAGACAGTGGTCACCCAATGGCCGAGCAGAGGAGGATTCGAACCTGGCTCTCCAGAGTCAGAGTCCAGCGCTCAAACCGCTATGCCACCAAGCCCTTTGAAAACGTTGCTATTATTTTAAACGGTCTTTTTGAATGGATGTTAGAGCCAGTGTGGTTTGAGTGTCAGACTACGACTCTGGAGGAGAGCAGGGTTCGAATCCCCGCTCAGCCACTGGAAGACCTTGGGCAAGAAGCCCCCCTTTCTCAGCAATGATACTGAGAGACCAATTGGGTCTGTAGCAGTTCATTCTGCCTCCTCTCCATGTTTTTCTTGCCATCCTTTCTTCAACTATTATTTCTTATGAGGGGAGAAATTGCTCTTTGGTGCCAAAACCTGGCCAGCTGGTAGTTGAAGAAGCCACTCCAATGGGCTCTCTTTCAGCCTGGTTTTCCCAATTCTCTTTTGCCTTTACGATAATGGGGTGAGAATTATATCATCTCTCCTCCAGATAAGCAAAGGGGCAATGATGTGGTGGGTCAGGATCCCTTACCTAGGAGTAACGGAGATTGAGAGATGATGGCCCAAGGCGGATAATGCGCTTGGGAGAAGTGTAGAGGCTTCCAAGGCACAAGATGGATGGAGAGGTCAGAAAGTTACTGCTTGCCTCACTGAACCTTAGGAAGACAGTTAAGTCTAGGCGATGACCGTTGACCAAGAACGTCCAGAGATCTAGAACCTCATGGCATTCTGAGTCATGGAGGGATGCTTAGCCAATAGCAGTAGAGGATATGGTTCTTTTTCTAATCTCAGCTGAAGATGACTTGAATCTGTTTTTGTAATGTAACTACTCCTAAGTAATGCCTGAAGGAAGGTGCCTTCCTGGACAAGATCCCCTTTTGCTAATGTAAGATTGGTTGCTGAGAATAAAAGCTTTCCTGAAAGATCTTTTCCATGTGTCTGTATTCTTTCCTCATGCCTTTGCACATGTGTGTGCGCGCATGTCCATGTATGTAGGCTTCTCATCTCCCATGAGATAAGGAAGCAATTATTATTATTATTATTATTATTATTATTATTATTATTATTATTTCTACCCAGCCTCTCCAACAAGATTGAGGTGACATCAATAAAATCCATACAGGACAATCTAATAAAATCCCACAACCCCCCCCCTTAACCCCAAATCAACAACAGTAAGCAGAAACATAACAATAACTAAAATTAAAATGCAATTAAGATAACTGAAAATGATTACTAAGTCCAAGAAATAGGGCAGTCAATGGATAGTCAGTAGGACTATCTTTAGCTTGCATTCATGTCTTTTCTAGCGAGTTATGCTTTCTCATGCGGCGACCAAAGGACAGTCTGGCCTCCATATCCATGGCTTGAAAATATTTTTAACATATCAAAATTTCAAAAAGCAAAAATCACTGAGTAAATCAGTAGTGAGTGGTAGCGAGATCGAATTTGGGAGTCCCCTCTCCTACTCAAGAGCAGGAGGCAGGAACTGAGTGTTACAGATGGCAACTTGAAAAGCTGACTTGCGGTTTTGGGACTGGATTTGGCTTTGGGGACTTCAAGAGAAATGCCTGGATAAACAACACCAAGACATTTATTTTCCCTTTGTTGTAATAAAAGCCATAGGGAGCACAGTCAGAAAAGCGGTAACTTCTGTTTCCTTTTCCATGAGCAAAGTCAGATGACCTGAAGAAGAGAAGAGAGCCTCACATTGCTGCTTTAAGGTAAAACTGCCATTTTATACAAAGCCAAAGGCTATTTTGAGTTGTGATTGCCCCATCAAACAAGGTTCATGGTGTTTATTCCTGATGTGTTTATTCCAGAAGAGTTTATTCCTGATGTTTTGCCAGCATCTGTGGCTGGCATCTTCAGAGAATGCTGGCATGGAAGTGAGCGGGGTGTATATATATTGTAGGGAGGAGTGATTTCCATGTTAATCTGTGTATTGTTCAGAGATGCTGGTGAAACATCAGGAATAAACTCTTCTAGAACATGGTCACGTAGCCTGAAAAACCCACAAAAAACTAAGGTCCATGTATGTTCAGCATTCTGCCCAGAACACTTAGCACTTGCAACCATTGTCCTCTGCAACAGATTTAGAAAGCTTATGCCAAATTGCTCTGTTGTCTGGAAGGCTCTGCTTGCATGCTTTATGTTGGCCATTCAGTTTAAAGTGTGTGTCTATTGAGAGCCTTCCAAATGTATTGGAACTTAACTCTGAGTCAAACATTTTCACTCTTATTATTATTATTAAGAGGAAGGCAGCGGTGAACCTCTGAATAAATCTTGCCAAGAAGAGCCTAGAATAGCTATAAGTAGGAGTCAACTTGAGGACACATAACAAAACCACCTGCCCCACTCAGCCTTCATCTGATTCTTAAAAATCCTGTTCTAGAGACCTTGCCAATAGATTGTGGCCATTTGCCACTAAGGTGAAAACAGGTGGCAGAAGATCAGGTCTAATCCCACTGGCATCAGAAGTTGTATTTTTCTTGCTGTCATTCTGTGTCTCCTTCCCTCTTTTAGAAAAGTCCTCTTCGAAGAGTTCCGGGCTTGGCTTTCTGACGTGACCCAAGTGGAGCTGGAACCGACAGTCGATCTCTCCTGTGCGAAATACGAATATACAGGTGAGCAGCCTCCCTGCAGGGTCCGTTGCAGAGAAGAGCTCATTGTGCGGATTTGAAGACAACATCTCAGAGCTTCGGGTTCAAGTAAAAGATGACACATTGATAGTTTGGCTGGTGTGCACTGCAAACACAGCTCTTGGTCTCCCAAGGTGCACATAACAAACATCTAAACCCTGTGCCATTGCAGATACCCTTCTCTGCCATGATGACGAATTGGAGGGCCGACGAATTGCCTTCATCCTTTATCTTGTGCCTCCATGGGATGAAAGTGACGGAGGCACCCTGGATCTCTTCAGCACAGATGGTACGTGAAAAACTGTGAACCAGTTCCTCTTCTTGCGCTCATTCATTCATGCATGCATACATGCACTTATTCATGCAAGATCTGGTCCTCCAGATCTTCAACCTCCAAAATTCGTGACCATTTGCCAGTCTGGCTAGGTCTTGAAGTTTTTCTCTGCAGCTCCCTATCAGTCCTAGCCAGACAAGCCAATGGAGAGGGATTGTAACCCAAAAATACCTGGAAAGCCTCCTAGCCCTGCCCTGTATGAAACTAGAAGTGACTGGAAAAGGGCCTCAGCAGCCACATGCAATCTGTGAAACCCATGATCCCACCCCAGTTCTTCCTTGGTTTTGTGGTCTGTCTGGAGCTTGTGGTAGAAGTGCGATAGGTAATTCTGCTGAATGTAAATGCTCAGTATGTTCCTTCATTTCTCCTGGCAGAACACTTCCAGCCTTTGCGGATTGTCAAGTCCTTGGTCCCTTCATGGAATTCACTCGCATTCTTCGAAGTCTCACCCATCTCTTTCCATCAGGCAAGAAACGTCTTTGTTTTTGATCTCTCTTGTCCTGGAGGTGGACTAAGAGAAGGTTGATCCTTTTAGCTGTTGCACCTCTTATGCAAGCTTTCTTGGTCTTTCTTCTCAAGTAGACAGAGAGTGGGAATCAGAATTTGGTTTTTCAGGGTGAAAACACTGACCTAAACTTCTAGCAGCTTTTCTTTGTCCTGAATTAAAATGTTCCTTTATTTCTAACCTCCCTGGAGGATGACTTTTAAAGTATGATGTGTGTTTTATTTGCTTTGTTTCTTTGCTTTGAGCTACCCGCATAGCCGATGATCACACAATTCCTGGTCCACAGTTTCTGCTTCTGATGGGGCCCTTTGGCTCATTCCCAATTGTCCATATGTAACTTCTTTCATCAGTTTTATTTTTGAATATTGCTTCATGACCCAGTCTTTGGGATGTAGTAGGACAAAAGTCCTAAGTCGGTACAGGTATACCTTTACCCATTTGTAATCTTTAACAAGACCTGTGTCAGAAAAAACAATGTTAAGAGCATCTTCTTGTGATTCCTGCCCTTTCGGCTTTCCCATTCCCAGGTATCTGAAGTTCTTTCCAAACACAAGTGCCGTTTGTCCGTGAGCGGCTGGTTTCACGGTTCCTCGGTCGCAAGGCCGCCTCGGCATGCGGAGCCCCCTCTCCTCCGGACCCCCCACATCCCTCACGATGTAAGCAAACCCTGCTTTCTGTGTCTGTTTGGCTTCCACTAACCTTGTCCCAAAATGTTCGCACTGCTTTACTCCGGCATCTTTAAGAAAAACCTAGTTTTGATGCTCTTCCTCCTTTCTGCCAAATGTTTTTGCATCCCGAAGAATCCTTTGGGATAGAAGTTAATTCCCCTGGAGTTGCTGGGAGATGGGAAGGAGATGGTGTGGGTTTATAACAGGGATTAGCAACTGGGAGCCCATGCCCTAAATGAGGGGCCAGTGATTTTAATGGGACCGTGGCAACCTCACTAAATTTTAAGACATGCTAATTGTTGCAATTTGTACCCTAAAACATGCCCACCCACCCCCTCATTTAATTTTTCCTTAGCATGAAATCTTGTACAACTGGATCAATCCCATTTACCTGGAGATAGATGCGCAGGCCCGGATCCAGGAAGAATTTGAGGATCGGTCAGAGATCTTACTGAAGGATTTTCTCCAGGTGGGTTTTGGTAGCTCAGTTCAGAAGGAAATACAATTAGGTCCATCAGGGTTTACTCCTATGCACATGTTTTAGGAATCCAGTCAAAGTGATTTTTTTTCACTTGGACACCTAGAAAGCCCTGACAGTTAAATAAAATTGATTTTAAATTCATTGATCACTGAAAACCACTAAGATCCATTTAAAAACCAAGTGGGGAGCCTGGAGGGAACTGTAATGCGTATTCGAACGGTCATCAAATTAGGCAGCAGTCACTGGATAAAGAGACAGGATTTCCACAGCTCAGGTGCCACCACCAAGAAAGTAACTTATGGCCATCATTAGGTGAGGTACATGGTCCTCCCACTTATTTGTATGGGTTTCAGTTCAGCTCTAACTTTGTTGTTGTGTGCTTTCAAGTCATTTCCAACTTATGGTGATCCTCAGGCAAGCATATCACAGGATTTTCTTGGCAAGAAGTTGTTAGAAGGGGTTTGCCATTGCCTTCCTCTGAACTTGAGAGAGTGTGACCTGAGGGTTTCTGTGGCTGAGTGGTGATTCCAACTCTGTTCTCCCGGAGTCCAGCATTCAGACCACTGTTCCACACTGGTACTTTCAGATCTAATTTATCACTTTCACCTAGCTATGGACAAAACCCAGACTGAAGAACAGAACCCAGAATGCTTATTGCTGTTTCTGGTAAAATCATGGCCTTTTTTCAATGTGCTTGATTTGCAGAAAGACAAATTTCAATTGCTCTGCAAAGCTCTGAAGACGGAAGAAGTCAGATGGAGTATCCGAGGGCCTCCTAACAAAAGGTAGCACTGTCTCACGTCTCTTTGGTCAGCTCTGCTCATCATTGTTCTTATTTGCTATCAAGTTGAATTCAACTTATGGCACCCCTATGAATGAGAGACCCTGGTCATCAACTGACCTTCTTGGGTCTTGCAGACTCAGGGCTGTGGCTTCCTTGAGATGAATCGTGTAATTCAGTCTTCCTCTTTCCATGCTGCCTTCTACTTTTCTGCATTATATTTTCCATTGAGTCCCATTATTTCATGACATGTCCAAAGCATGACAACTTCAGTTTAGTTATCTTCACTTTCAGGTCTGATTTGCTTTAAGACCCATCCATCTTTTTAACAATGCATGGGATCCACAAAACTCGTCTCTATCAGATTTCACTTGAATTGATCCTCTTCCTCAATTTTTCCCCACTGTCCAGCTTTCACATACATTCATACATTGAAACTAGAGAAGGCTCTGTTCATCCTAACCAAAAATCTGTGGTGTATTTGAGCAATTATCTCACGAAGATAGAATTTGGCAATCTGAAAATTTCCTTTATTACAAATGATAGTTTTTATATGATCACAGAAGGCATTGTGCAATATATAAGCACTGCTTCTTAAAATCCTAGGAGGCTAAGCAGAACTCTTAGAGATAGAATTGGGACTACAGTGTCTTCCAAGGTTTAATATAACATCCCCATTACTGATATTCTTTCTGCTGGCCCTAAAAAGAGAAATTGTGCGGTAGAATGGAGGGACAACTCTTCCTCAGAGTTATGGGTCAGAGAGGGATTGTAAAAGCCCTCAAGTGCCATTTTGAGATCCTCAAGAGACTGGACATGAGGATGAAGATATGATAAGCCCATCACCCAATTCCCACCAAAACCAGAATACATGTTGGAAATGAGTGAGATAGGCATTACTTGCACAAAGTAGTCTGTCTATATAATGTGGGTTACGTTGGTGCGGAATCTGAACATTCTTGTTGTCTTTAGGCATTATGAAAAAGCAGAAGAGGAGAACTTGCCAGCCATCTTGAAAGATGGCATGGAACTGTTCCGCTCAGAGGCCTTGTTCCTGCTCCTCTCCAACTTCACAGGATTGAAACTGCATTTCTTGGCTCCTGGGGAGGAAGAGGAAGGAGAAGAAGGAAGAGCGGCAGGAGGGAGTTCCTCCAAAGGCACACAAGGACAGATCAGTCAGGAAGGAAATGATAGTAGAGATGGCACAGAAGACCCTGGACAGATCCTTGAAAATCAGAATCACAGGCAAGAGACTGGTATGTAAAGCAGCCAGATTTAGGTGCTGTGCTGACTTTTCTGAAGCAACCCCTGGTTCATGGTGCATTTGTCATAAAAAGCTCAGAGCCCATTTCCTGTTCTAAAAGTTGTAGGTTTGGAAGTGAAAATCAAGTCCCATCCTGCCAAGGCACTTGATTTTATTTATCACACACAGGTTTTTTAAAAATGGAAGTTTCAAGCAGACAGGGCTTTTCAAATCCTTGGGAATACATACAAAGGCATAGAACGTGGTATTGGACACCAAATCCATTTCATAAACAAGGCTCTGGCCATTGTGGCTGTGAGAGGATAGTTAAAAATGCCTAAGCAACATCTGTTGAAATAAAGCCAGAAGGTTTGCTTGGTTTCTTGCCACTTGTTCATGACTAGTAAACCAGAATGAATTCTGCAAAATGAGAGCAGTTGTGCCTACTAACTTGAGGGCTCTCCACTGGGTCATGGGGCATTAAAGAGCTCTTTGTCTCTGAATCGGCAAGATGCCCAAGTACTGTATAATCTACTCATGTATAAGTCTAGAAATTTTGGTCAAAAATTGACCCAAAAAGCCTGGGTTGTCTTATCCATGGGTCAATATAAGTACTGTACTTTAAAGAAAGAAGCCATCCCCTGGGGAAAGGCAAGAGGGTAATCTGTCCTGGAAGCCTCTAGTCTCATCCATCCAGCATTTAGGGTGAACACAAACCTGCTGGAATTTTGTATGTTTCTAGGCATCATTTTCCTTTGCTTCATCCTTTAGATCCTTTGTTACATGCCCCTATGTTTTGCCCTCAACCACGCGTCATATCAAAAACCATAATTTTTGGCCCCCAAACCTGCTCTTGACTTATACATGAGGTCGACTTATAGTTGAATATATATGGTATATATGGGTCATATCAAAATCCATAATTTTTGGACGCAAAACCTGCTCTCGACTTATACATGAGGTTGACTTATAGTCGAGTATATATGGATGGAAGGCCTCTGGGGCTAACCTGTTCTTATCATAGGGCTGTAAATGAAAAGAATATTTATTCTCAATTCCCCATTTTAGGCTCAAGTGTCCCTCTGTGTGCTGGAGAGCTGAGACATTGGACGAAGGGTTGCTATAGCCTAGTCCATGATGCTGAAGGGACAGAATTCGCCCTGGACCTACTGTTCTTCTGTGGATGTCAAGGTCAGTTTCATACTAAGATGCTAAATGCAGTTTCATACTAGAAGCCTGGAACTGTACTGCCTTCCATGATGTATTTCTCCCCTGCCTTCCACTATATATATATATGTAGCCACACTGCAGAATTAAAACACTTTGGCACTGCTTTGACTGCCTGATTCTGTCCTGTGGAATCATGGGATTTGTAGTTTGCTGAGGCACCAGAGCGCTCTCATAGACCAGGCTGAATGCCAAACTACAAAATCCCAGGATGTCACAGGATAGAGTCATGGCAGTTAAGGTGGCTGGGTTGGCTCACTTAGTCCAACAACTGGGCTAGGTCTTATTTCTGTTACTGCTAATACATTATTTTTGTTCAAGATGCCCCAAGACCTTTTGCTTTTAAATTCAAAGAGATTGAATATGGCATAAGTGTTTTACTAGATGCACAGAAGCTTATGACTTGGTAAATATGTTCATCTTCTTGTTAATCTGCAACAGATTAACGTAATTGTCCCTCTGTAAATTGTCTTGTAGTCCATGAATTTCTTTTAAAATCATAAGCTACACCTAGCAGGCTCTAAATGAGCAGAATCCGTATTTAAACCAAACGTGATGGTTGAGCAGTATGTTGGAAACAGTTATCAAATTAGCGAATAACCATGGTTTCTCATTTGTTTCAAGACTGGGACGTGGAATCCGGTGGTTTTACTTCATACATTGCAAAAGGTGAAGATGAAGAAGTAAGTCTCATTCTTTCTCTTCCTTCTGAAGTGGATGGGGGGGGGGGTACCTTGAATAAATCATAGCCCAATTTGAAAGCTATTTCAAACCTACAGAATCCTCTCTACACTGGACATTGGGGCTGGAGAAGGCTGCTTTAAATACAGTGAACAAGAGTCCAGAGTTGGCAAGCCTCTAGTGAGAGCTGTGTAGTATTGATCCAGATAGTTGCTGGAGATTCAATGCCTTAACACACACTGGATAAGGGATATCAGTTATATACCTTCACCTGCTCCGCAAAAGTAATTTGTATTATTTCTTTCAAGAGAATTTCAGTGTCATTTCAGCTTAGAAAACAAGGCCCAGAGACTTTTAACATCAAGTGCCTTTAACCTGAAGCTGAGGAGGATCTCCTTTTGTAAACACAGTCTGCAGAAGTAAATACCATTTTGTCCTCCTTAACCCTTCTCTTTTTGCTTGCTCTCCTAGCTGCTGACGGTGAATCCAGAGGGCAACTGCTTAGCCTTGATTTATAGAGATCGAGAAACGTTGAAATTTGTGAAGTACGTAAACCACCGTAGTTTGAAGCCGATGGCAACGCAGCCTGAACACGCTGGATTCTGGGACTTCAGCTTTGTTTACTATGAATGATACGTGGCATGGTAATGTGGCAGAAGATCCTATTACCTATGATAAAGCTCAATGGGGACAGTTTTTGTTTTAGGCTAAGACCATGTTGTGCGATTTCTTCATCCCTGCTGTCCTAATGGAAATTAATTCTGTGCCTCTACCATTGTTGCCTTTAGGGAACATGGGTTTCAGTCCTGGTCTTGAAGTCTGAAGACATTACTAGCTACTCAAGACAGCTTCAGTATAATATCTATAAATGGTTTGAATATTGTTAGTGTGAGAACTGGGGCATATTATTACTTGTGTACAAGAATGTTCCATGCCTCCATCTAGAAAATATTGGAAGGTGCTTTGAGATAACAGGTACCGGGTATAAAATTCATACTGTTTTGCTTCCAACAGAAATTGGGGAAGCGCTCTTAAAAGAAGCAGCTGGCATTCTATGCGATGCCCAGGATCTGTTCAACATCAAAAATACATGGGGCTTGGCAGCACAATCCCAACACATGCATTGCTAACAACACTTTAGGCATTCCTGATTCTGATTCAGACACAACCCTACATCTAAAGCTAATATATGCCTCCGAGTTGTTTCCAACTTTCAGCACTATCATGGGGTTTTCTTGGGTTGAGAGGATGTGATTCCCCCAAAGAAATCCATTAGGTTTCCATGGCCAAGTGGGGGAACTGAAGCCTGATCTCCAGTCAAAGTTCAAGGCTTAAACCACTACACCACACTGCCTTTTTTCTTTTAAGCAATCCCTCAAAGGTCACTTGGAAATGGAAAATTAAACTCACATCTCTTGACCCAAAGAGTTGCTATCTTCAGTACACAGGTTTTGGCTACTTCTGAGCTCATTTCAAGGGGTTATATTAGGTCCTTAGAAAGTACCAGACATCTTACACACCAATCTAGGCAGCCTCTGCCCTTAACATACACACAAAATCCATCTGACGGATGCTCTTGATAATCGGAGTCATCGTTGTCTGAAGTTTTCTTTCCCACTTTTTGAAGCTGGGAAGAGTACCTCTTCATTCGTCTCATCTCTGGAATACTCTGCTCTGGAGTTATAAACCTTTCAGTTCCAGGCAAGGATCTTTGTTTTATTCCCCCTTTAACTCTGACAAGCAAAGCTATCATCGCAGGGTTTGAGGCAGGTTTGGTTCTGTTTGGAAGGTCACTGGTGGAATATTAAGTTCAGAGGTGGAGGTTTGACAAGAAAACGCATGACAGGTTGGCCTTACGATCGCCATAAGTTGGAAATGACTTGAAGGCACACAATAAACACAAATCAGCGAAGATATGACGAAACATTGATAAGCCCCCAGTGATCTCAGTACAAACATCACCAAACAAAGGTCCCTAATGAAGAGTTCCTCTCAAAGACATAGAAATGACACTTAAATGTATAACCCTGATGAGGAATAAGGAGAAATAGAATGGCTCCCAGCTGGCAAAAGGGGTCAAGTTTTATTCTGATTTTAGCTAGGCAAAGACTTATTGCTCCAGACTTTTCACACTGTCTTCATCTTCATTGTTCTTTAAGGAATTCGAGTCCAAAAAAGAGAAACATGTTGCCTTTCAAGTGACTCCTGGTTGGCAAAGGGGTCAAGCTTTAGTCACACGTTTGCTTTTCACAACTGTTCACCTCCTGGCTCTTCTGGGTCAGGCTGGTCCTGTGAAAACCAAAGAGAAATGGTGAGTGAAATAAGAAGAAGATGAGTTTTAGGTACAGGAATATTTACCTCTTCTTTATCTTTTTGAAAGCGAGCGATCATAAAGAATGATGACAATTAACAGAATAGGTCAAAAAAGGTTATGAGGTTTAAAGCTAAGGAAACAATGGAAGTTTTGTAAATTGATTTGACAAATTGCATGAACCATTAGCATTCTTATTTTAAATCTATTGTGAAATGTATAATATAAAATTATTATTATTACTTAAAAACGAAGAAGAAGGAGTCTGATACCTGTTCTGGCATTTCCACTTCGTTTCTTTCCTCTTCTTGTGGTGGACGCTGTCCTGAATCTTCTAAAGCTGCCTCAAGATGCCTTTCACAAACTTTCTGCAATTCTGGAAATAATAATAATAATAATAATAATAATAATAATAATAATAATAATAATAATAATAATGCTTTCATTCCACATACTGATCAAAAGTCAAGCCACACCACAAATGTGGAGGAACTGAGTTGTTAGAAAGGAAGGTGTGATGTACCGGCAATTTCTCTCCTCAACAACTCTTTGTCGTCTTCCCAGAATCTGTGCAGGAGGTCAAAATATTCTCCTAACTGTTTGTTTTTGTGCTTCAATAGAGCATGTTTGGGGCAGCAGTAATCCGTTTCCTCAGCCATGAGAATGGATCTGAAAAAAGAAAACAAGGTGGAATAGATTCGAATTTTCAATAGGTGGACTTTGGTGGGGTCAAAGGTAACGGTCAGTTGGGGCCTAGTGTGCAAAATGTCTGTTTGACAGCCTTCCCTAACACTTTGAATCTTTCCTCACAAACCACACACGTATTAATAGCCAACATTCGGTTCCAACTGTGACTTGCGTACCTTTTTTGTTCTGTCTGCCTTGTGACCAACGTGATCCATTCCCATTGAAAGAAAGGAGTTGGTCGTCCTCCTTTGAGGCTGGGAGAGTGTGACACAACAGTGGCCACCCAGTGGGTCTCCATGGCCGAGTGGAGGGGGAATTCGAACCCAGCTCTCCAGAGTCCACCACCACCAGACATTTTGAAATGTTGCTATTGTTTTAAACGGTCTTTTTGAATGGATGTTAGAGCCAGTGTGGTTTGAGTGTCAGACTACGACTCTGGAGGAGAGCAGGGTTCGAATCCCCGCTCAGCCACTGGAAGACCTTGGGCAAGAAGCCCCCCTTTCTCAGCAATGATGCTGAGAGACCAATTGGGTCTGTAGCAGTTCATTCTGCCTCCTCTCCATGTTTTTCTTGCCATCCTTTCTTCAACTATTATTTCTAAAGAGGGGAGAAATTGTTCTTTGGTGCCAAAACCGGGCCAGCTGGTAGTTGAAGAAGCCACTCCAGTGGGCTCTCTTTCAGCCTGGTTTTCCCAATTCTCTTTTGCCTTTACGATAATGGGGTGAGAATTATATCATCTCTCCTCCAGATAAGCAAAGGGGCAATGATGTGGTGGGTCAGGATCCCTCACCTAGGAGTAACGGAGATTGAGAGATGATGGCCCAAGGCGGACAATCTGCTTGGGAGAAGTGTAGAGGCTTCTAAGGCACAAGATGGATGGAGAGGTCGGGGAGCTGCTGCTTGCCTCACTGTACCTTAGGAAGACAGTTAAGTCTAGGCGATGACCGTTGACCAAGAACGTCCAGAGATCTAGAACCTCATGGTATTCTGAGTGGATGTTCACCCAATAGCAGTAGAGGATATGGTTCTTTTTCTAACCTCAGCTGAAGATGACTTGAATCTGGTTTTGTAATGTAATTACTCCTAAGTAATGCCTGAAGGAAGGTGCCTTCCTGGACAAGATCCCCTTTTGCTAATGGGGGATTGCCAAGAAAAACTTTCCTGAAAGATCTTTTCCATGTTTCCGCATGCCTTTGCACATGTGTGTGTGTGCATGTCCATGTATGTATGTAGGCTTCTCATCTCCCATGGCATGAGGAGGCAATAATAATAATTTGTACTCCGCCAACAAGATCGAGGCAGCTTACATCAATAAAATCCATTAGAATAAAATGCTACAACCCCCTCCCTCCTTAACCCTAAATCAACAACAATAAGTACACACAAAACAATAACTAATAAAATGCAATTAAGATAATTAAAAACGATTACTGAGACAAGAAATAGGACAGTCAATGGATAGTCAATAGGACTGTCCTTACCTTGCATTAATGTTTTTTCTAGTAAGTCATGCTTTCTCATGTGGTGACCAAAGGAGTCTGGCCTCCATATCCATGGCTTGAAAATATATACCAAAGAATATGCAGCTGTGTTTTTCCATTGCCTTCCTCTGAAATATAGCCTACAGCAGTGATGGCGAACCTATGGCACGTGTGCCAGGGGTGGCACTCGGAGCCCTCTCTGTGGGCACATGTGCCGTCGCCCCAGCACAGAGTTTGCCAGAGTTTGTTACTAGAAAGTCAGAGGGACATGACACTTTACAATAAATAAGTGGGTTTTGGGTTACAGTTTGGGCACTTTGCCTCTAAAAGGTTCACCATCACTGGCCTACAGTATTCCTCTGCAGTCCCCTTTCCAAGTACTAACCAGGCTTGACCCTGCTTAGCTACACTTACATTCGCACACCAGGATCACAACAGCTCTCAGAAAAGTAGTCTCCAGTTCCAAACCCATCCATCAAAATCCTCTTGTATTAATCAGCTAATTGATTACACTAATATTTCATAGAACAACCCTATACATGCCTATTTACAATAAATAAAAAAGCTCTGCAGCGTCTGAGGTGGGAAAAGCGCAAGTTAAACCACTCAGTAACTTCCCACCAAATCACTGAGTAAATCAATGGGGAGTGGTAGCTAGATAGATAGAAGGCTGTCTCTCGTGTCCTCACCAGACATGCCTGGGACTGAGAGGAAGCCTTCCCTTGTAGATCTTATTCCTTGAACAGGCAAATATAAGGAGGTACAGGCTTTTCCAATAGTCTTGACCCAAACTTTGTAGGGATGCGAAGGTCAAAGTCAAGACCTCGAATCCTGCCTGGAAATGGATTGGCAGCCGGCGGAGCTGTTTCAGCATGCGTTTCTTGTAACCTGCCCTGTTCACCAACCTGGCTCCAGCGTTTTGGACCCGCTGAGGCTGGTCCGCATGTACTCCACGACGGGCCCAGCGCACATCAGCAGCAAGGGAGAGTCTCTTCTGCTCTCTCCACTAAGAGGCAGTTCTACAAACAAGAATCCCAGTTCCTTACTATCGCATGACAAGAATTTAATGACAGAGAGAGATTTCAAAAATACACAACACATGTGGAAAGTTGTGATCTGTTTATTGACGATTCAGGTGTTGCAAAATATGCCTGGTTTTAATAAAGCCTGTCCCTGGCTAAGCCATCTATTTGAGGTTCTTGCCTTTAGGCTGGTTTCTGACTTTGGTCTTTCCAAGGGATTTCTAGAGCATCTCTCGATGAGCATGATGTTCTTAGCCATCTTAGCCAGTTTCTCCTCTCTCCCGCACAACTGCAATAGAGTTCAGGTCCCACCAGCAGTGTGTCACAATAATTCTTCCTTTGGAAGAGCATATACACATAGCATCCTACTCCACTGGGCTTAACTGCCTGCCGTACACTCGCTAGGAGCTGATCTGACAGTATGCGCTTACAGTCTATCTGCCACTATATCTTTTTTCACTCCATCTCAAGACTGGCAGCCTACTGCGGTGATAATCCAAATGCATTCTTCTCCATTCTTTCAGGAAGATGTTCCTACGCGCATTATTTTGATGAGAGTATTAACACTGTTGTTTTTAATAGCATCCCGGCAAGCAGCAATCACCTGGGCCTTGGGTTTGCCAACTGGGAAAAGAAAGAGAGAATAAATGCCTTCAGACTGTTACATTCTTAGCACTGAAGAGCACACAATCAGAATTCCCATTTCAGACCTTGAAAACAAAAGCAGGGAAAGAAAGGCCAGGAAAGCGAGACTGGATCTGAACAGGGGTTTGAGGCAAAAGGCAGCATTTTCCCAAGATTTGACACTCAAGAGGATCACAGGCCTTTCAACTCTTCGACAGCAAATAAGCTGTTTCCAGCCACGGTGACACTATTTCTCATGCGACCGTGAGAAACAAGAGCAGCATGATGGAAAACTGAATGCACAATCGTTTATCTAAAATAAAGAAAACAATGGCGACAGCTTGCTGCCACCTGAAGTTCTCTGAAAACAAAAACGAGAGGAAAATGCAGTTTTAACGTTGAAATCACAGATGTACTGCAGCAAAGCTAAAACGCAACTAAGGTTTCCTCAGTACAGCTTGTTTCAAGGGATCTTGCTGGAGTATGAGAGCATTCGAACAAGCTGGCTTTAGAAGCCCATCTATTATCAGATCAATGTACTACAACTTCTGGTTGAGAAAAGACACCTACTCTCCCCATTAAAGTCCCCTCAACACTCACCTCGCAACCGTCCTGCTCGCTGGATGGCCTGGTTTACGGCCTTAAGGTTACTGAGAAGCTCTGTGTGGTTGGAGCAGCGAATCTTGTACTGGGAGAGCAAATCTCTGTTGAGATCATACAGCTCTATGTATCGTTTCTTCATATTTTTCCTGTGGTGACAAATGCAAATAGTATTTAAATAACAGGCTTCCTAAAACCCAATCCATCCACAGCTAATACTGTTTAGCCATTTCAGAACCAAGGCTAATTTCCAGTGGATCCTAGAGTTGTATTCATTACTGGTTTGTCTTAGGCCATAGGATCAGGATACTTTGGGATAGGTCAGAGGGCAGCGCTGAGCAAGAAATAGCATAAAATCCTTTGCAAATTTCCAAGCCTCAATTCTTCCCACATTTTTAAATCTACCTCCAGTAGAGACTTAAAGGACACAGGTTGATCAAGATAAGATAAGCAGCACAAAGCTCTTATGCAGACAAAGGGACTGCTGAAGAAGAGGGCAAGCAGCCTTGGACCATAAACTTGGTCTGGGTTTATGTGAGGGGAGCACTCTTGTATTTGTTCAAGTGCTCCACTTGGCAAACTGTAGCTCTTCACCTCCTGGGCCACTACAAGGCCAAGTGAGGAAAGTAGAAGGAGAAAGCAAGTGGCAACTAACATTTTCCCCTGTTATCTGCAATGTATGCTAGAGCAAACTCCTAGCTTCATTCGAGGTGCTAGTGCTTACCTTTCTAAAGCCTTAAAAAGCTTGGCACCCAAGTTCTTCCTATATCATCCCACCCACAAGCTAAGACTCTCCCAAGGCAGGGGCTCCTCTTCAAAAAACTCAGGTACATTTTATGAAAAACACACAAGAGCAGCCCCGTTGCCCATTACACAACATCAGGATCTCCAACACATTGATGATACCTAATAAAATTCCCTACTTCCACTGTGTATTTCAGGTATGTTTTATGTCAACAAGGAATACAGGCTTGTCAGTTCTGGCCCTCTGATAAGTGGCTGCCCTTTTCACCAAGTGTAACTTAAAGCCAACATTGCAATTTTACACTGCCCTGGAATCCCTTAGGATGAAGGGTAGCTTCAAAAAATTGATTATAATGTTTTAATTAACAAATGGACCCAACTTTCCGTGGCTCAAATAACAGCTGGAAAGATGCAAAAGTAGCAACGCTGAAAGCAATGTCAAATCAACTCACATGTCTCCCATGAGCCGCGAATCCTCTGCTCGGACCAGTATGCTACGGATGAGGTTGGAGCTGTCTGCCATGTTGGCTGTGAGCTTCTGACAGACTGGATGGGAATTATCCACCTTCGGGGAAGGACCAGACATATGTTATGATTTCCATGCTACACACCAGGAAAGAACAGGGAAGCAACCACCATCACAGAAACTGCCCCTCTTTTCAGATTCTGCTTCACACCAAACAGAGAAATAACCTGGAACACGATTCCATGTCACAGAAGATCTCAGACAGATTGACAATCTACTTCAAAGCAGACGTTTGTTTCACAAAGATATTAAACAATTCATCGGGCAGCTATGAAGCAACTAGATAAGATCCTCAAGTGTGAACATATATCATTAAATGCCAGTTTACAACCCTACGCAGTATGAGTTCTGTGTAGAGTTGCAAAAGCTGAATGGCGAATCAACTCATTTGAAATGTGGTGCTAGGGAAGAGTTCTGTAGGTACGATGGACCACCAAAAAAGACAAAGGAATGGGTTCAAGAACAAATTTGAGATCCTCCAGAAGCCAAAATGACTAAACTGAGGAAATTGTGCTCTGAGCACATCATGAGATAACATGGCTCACTTTAAAAGATGATAAAAGTGGAAGATGGTTAAGGGGGGGGGGGACAAGACTATATTACAGGTGGAGTGACTCAAACAAGAAAGACACAGCCCTGGATTTGCAAGGCCTGAGCAGGGCTGTTGATATCTGGAGCTCCTGGAGATCTCTTGTTCATAAGATCACCATAAGCCAAAATCAACTGGATGGCACATAACAAAACAACAACAACATACTATAGGCACAATTCCCCAAGGACATCTCTTGCACAAGCCCCACTGAAACTAAGATGTATTCAAACTTCTACCTATTCTAAACTGGTGCAAGTTATTTCCAGCATCCTGTACTTCATGCCAACATGATAAAGTCCTCTTTCTCACTCACCACAACTAGGGCCTTGCGCACCTCCTCAAAATACGCTGGGAAGTCTGCTTCAACCTGCAAGTCTTCAATCGCCCAGAAGGAGGCCATGGACTGGATAATGTCACCAGCCAAGTCAATGTTGTCAGTGTTAATGGAGATCTAACAGATGAGAAAAAGGAATGAGACACATACCAGACATACACCACAACATGCAAACTTAGTCATGTCACAATGCCAACAACCATCAGTGGCTAAGAGTGCAGCGAATGGTCTTAATCTGGTGCCGCAGCATTGCTGGGGTTGAACTAGTCTGTCCCAAAAAACTCATTTGGGTGGCAGAGACCCTCATATGAAAGTGGAATACAAGTTATAATAGTGTCAGAGGAAAAGATATAGTTAGCCCCTGGGAAGGAATGCACTTTGTCAGAGGCCTGAAAGCACTGCTATTTGTACCAAGGCTTCCCAAGAACAATATACAGCCAAGGGGAAACCAACCTACAAAGTCTGCCATGCAGATCAAGTGCCAACAACAACAACAGTACTATATGGTCCTTCTGAACAGCTCACCCATGTTACTATTTCTCTCTCTGATTTTAGGTACCCATCTGGGAAACTTCCTGAACGTTTCCAATAATGCATATGGGAAGAATGTAACTCTTTGCAAGATTTCATGTGGATTTTAATTGAGTCCACAGAAGCAATGAGCTGCTAATTCTATCCAAAATTCACTTAAGACTTGTCATCTGTGGCACATCTGCTGGCCAAGAAAGAAAAGGAAAAGTTGCTCTCCCATTAACAAGTCCCTCCAGGATCACATGAGTGAGATTCTGACTCAACCAGGAGACCAAGCTTTACAAGCCTAGTTCTCTACAAACCTAACACCCCAAAGTAAAAATGGCACCTCTCCACTTGGCGTCATTTTGATCCACAGCTGCCCTGCATCACGCAGGGAGGTGAAGCAGACTTCAAATGAATCATTTCGGATCTTCAAATCTTCTGGTAACAGGAAACTTTGTTTTAGCCACGTGATGGCCTGGAAACACAAATTCACACGATGACCCTCTGCGGAAAATAGGCTGTGAGTACACCAGGGTTGGGCAAAGTGCAACTCACAGGCCACCTGCAGCCCCCTGGACCCCTTTTGTGGCCTCTAAAAAACCCCACCAGTCTCCTAATTATTTCTCAATTTTTAGACACCACTGTCACCCAAAATTGTACAAAAAAACCTCCAAATGCACAACACACCTCCGAAATATCCCCCCAATCCCCTCCCCAAACCCCTTTGTTTTTGTCGAGTCCCTCTGAAAAATGGTCATGGTCACCATTTTGGGAAGAACTTTGAAGAAAAAAATAGAGGCATTTTGTTGCACTGGGTGTGTATATAGTCTGTGGTAGGGAGGGAAGAGGCATGGCCACCAGCTCCAGCCATGCAGATGCCCACCCCTGGTGTACATGAATACATCCCACAATGGCAGCTGGTGGCTTCCATTGTCAATGAGGCACAGTATCCACTCTGGGTTTTAATTTGAACTTTAAAATGCTGAACGCTTCTCTAAACAGGTTCAGCAACTTGGCCAGACCCTTGACATTTCAGATTAAAACAAGCGTGGACACATAGCCCCACTGACATGGCAGCCACCACTGCATACCGTGGCACAAGGAGACAGGGCACACGGCATCTCCATGCATCATTAGCTCTGGAGACACCCCTGAGATTTAGGCAGCACTACAGTCAAGAAGGCATCTCTTGCCTGCTCCCCCCATGTGTTTCTTCTGAAACAGAATACATCATGTATTGGCTACAAAGGCTTTCTGTACAATGAAGATGAGAAAATAGCTGGAGACTCACCATTTGCACTCTCTCATTGACTGTAAATTGTACAAAGCTTAGAGGGCCAGGAGCAGAATCTGGGCTACTCAGAGTGTACATTGAGAAGCGAGGAAGTTGCTTAGTCAGCTCAAAAACATGGAACTGTATGCTGGAAGGGGAACAAACAGATCAAGTGGACTCAGGTTATTTTACAATACCTGCAGCCAGTTCCGGCACAGGAAACCATAATGTTTCCCTGGATTATTACAGAAATGAGAATATTTTGGGCAAGACAAGTGGGAGAAAACAAAATGCAACATATATGTGTACTGTCTTAAACCCAAAGCGCAGACTTGTGGGACTGGACAAAGACATGTACAAGTCAAATGGATTTCCCTGTGCTAAGCCCAGACAGGTTAAATGAGAGCAGAGGGTAGGAGTGACAAAGGCACCCTTACAAATTGGCACCTCAAGGCAGTGGGTTACACCAGACACAGCTGTGTAAATTATCTCTATGAGCCACCACCATCATCCTTACCTATTCTTGTAACCAACAAAAGCCTTGATGTTTAGCTCCACTGGAACATCTTTGGGAGGAGTGAGGGGGACCTTAATGCAGCTCGAAAGGTTCAGGAGACTGGGGTGGATCACGTGACTCTCTCCTTCAAATATCCCTTCAGCAAAGATGAGGACCGCTCTGATGATGGTGTCTTAAAGAAGGGGAGAAAAGACTTGGCCAGTTAGTGGATTTCCCTTGGCAAAATTTTCAAAACTAAAGGAGAGGAACATAGGTAAAACTACCAACCCAACAGCACCTCAGCCAAAAACACCACATTGTGCCAATGCCACTACACATCTGAACTAATAATGAACAGATCTGTCATCTTGTCAAGGTTCACGTTTTTCCATCACAAGTCATTCCAGTTTGGTACTATGTACATTTTGGTAAAGATTTTTGAAATGTGCACACTTTGTACACGTACACACACACACACTGAAGTATTTTTGTGCATCTTTTCCAAATGTACACAGTTCCCTTTGTGCACTTTGCAGACAATTTCATTATACAAAAGGTGGAGGAAGCAACAAGGGGATCAATTATCCTGGATTTATGCTTAACCAATAAGGACAAACTGGTCAATGGGGTGGAAATAGTGCGATCCTTGGCTAGGCGTGACCATGTTCTCTTGAGATTTGCTATACATATGTCTTTGAATTAGATTTAAGACACTGTGGGGACACTAAGGTGTGCACATGAAAGATTCAGTTGGACAGATAACTCATGGCATGAAGGTTTTCATACCAAGATGACAAGTTATTGGTTCTGAAATTTCTCTCACCATTGGATGTGGAAATGCATAATTCAACATGAGCAGATTCACTATCCGATCCCAGGTTGACTGAGAGCGCCGTTTGGAGCTGGGTATTTGCTGGGATCACACCCTTTTGGCCATCCATCTCATTCAACTGAGTGTTCAGCTCCACTTGCTGCAAAACATGGCTCTGAGTCAGTTATTACAGGATCTGGGTCACCTGTCACTTTAATTTTAGAAGTGCTTAAACAAAACACCCTTGAAAGTCATCTAACTGCAGCAGACTATTTTAACTATATCTTTCTTTCATTTGGACATGCTGAAAGCATCTTGCTGCCTTCTGAATTCTCCTAGAGAAACTAGGAAAAGGGCTCTTTGTGTGATTTCTACAGATGCCCTGTAAAGCTTTGGGGAGGCATTAACAGTAGAGCTTTCGAGCAGATGGCAGGCTTTCTTTTGTGTGTGAGAAAGACTCTACTCTTTGTTCTTGTTCAAATAAATTGAACCTGAAGTACTTTATTATTTGACAGTAACAACCTTGTTTTATTTTGTCACTGAAATGCCAATCTACAGGTAAATCCAGCTAAGCACAGGTCTTACTTTGTCAAGGCCTCTTTCATACAACATAGTTATAGCATTTTCATACCACTCTTAACTGCCATGGCCGCATCCTAGAGAACCCTAACATTTGTAGTTTGGAGGTACTATAGCAATCTGGCAGGAAAGTCTAGATATCTCACAAACTACAAATCCCAGATTTTCATAAAATGGAGCCATGGCACTTAAAATTGGAATCAGAGTGCTATATTTATGTGATGTGAAAGAGATTTAAGAGTTGTTAGATAGTACTGGATGATGTTGCTCAGCCTCAATCCCCAATCAAGAGAATCGGGATAAGACCTAATTAACAGCAGACTCCTTTTTAATCCTCGAACCAATTGTTAGATTGTATTTTAAATCTTTGAATAGGTTACAGATGAATGGTCAGTTCACTCTAAAACCCAACTGCCTTTGCTAAATATATTCACTTTTTTGTCTAGTCAGAGACCAGAACTGAGCTTTCTGTCTCCATCCCACAAATTACCTTTGCATTTTCTTCATAGTTTCGTAATTCAAGCAGTAGATTCTGTTTCTTTTGGCTAAGCTCTCGAATCAGGTCCTGATCCACACTTGTGTCCATCAGTTTTCCCTTCATCTCTTGGCTTCCTGGCAGGTATCCTCGTACTGCACAACAGCAAAGCCAAGACAGTTTGCTGAGCCTGCTAGAGAAGTCCTCATTGGAAAAAGGTCATTGCTGCACAAGACCAGCTCATAAGCAAAAGAGGTAAACTGGGCCAAATCCTTACAGAGCCTACCATAAAAGCTTTGCTGAATTTAATATATTCAGATAATATCAAACCAACATCAAGCAAAGCCCTTGTTCCCCATACTCATACTGATGAGTATGGACCAGTAACCAAACATCCACCTCTAGCCACAATCCTACTGCAGTTTACCACCCCCTAACAGTACAAAAACTAGAAGAATTAATGTGCAAATGGATCTTGCAGCACCTTTGAGACTAACTCTACAAAAGATGTAACATAGGCTTTCCTAGACTTAAGCCTACAAATGTCTACAGTGCCTTTCACATAGTCTCAAAAGTGCTGCAAGATCTCTTTGCGTGCTGATATTCCAGACTATGTTCTAGACTAAACACGGTCTCTAAATTCTACCTCCCAGTAGAATCAAAGTAAGTGATGCACAATTATGAGGCTTAATTATTCCCAGTTTGGCAGTGAACCTTATGTAGAGTGGCTTATCTGTCAGAATGCACTGTGTTCAATCTAGACTAAATCAGTGAAATCAGTGGGACAGGTTAGTCACTGCAATGATTTCAAAGTGCAACTTACTACAGCCCCAACCTAGTGTGTGTGGGGGGGTATTTTCTCAACACAAGACAGCATTCATTTTGAATCTGGGCATTCCTGTTCCCAGAAAATAATAAGTGCCCACTTTTAAGAAACTGCTGCATTTTGCAAGATTCAGCTTGAAAAGGCACTGAATCTGCAAAGGGTTCTTGATACTCTTACCTTCACCATCAACTGAGCAGCAGATTAACTGGGTATTGCCATCCATTCGATAATCTCCTTGTACTATTCCCGCCACCGAGGAAGCAAAATTATCCTTGAAGATGACCTCTCCTGTACGGTAACTGCGTCCTTCAATCTATGATACAGAGCATTGCCCAAGACAGTATGAAAAGAGAATGTTACAGTGCAATCGTATACATGTCTTCTAAGAAATATAAAGTCACAGAATGGGGCTCACTAAACAGGGACTGAATTGTGCCAATATCCCTCTATTTGAAATTTCAAAGACTACAACCATAGCACGGAACATCTTGTCTAACGAAGAATCTAAGTTTGTTTTTTAACTCTAATTATAACATATAAAATAATATGTCTGTGTAGATCTGTCTAGAACATATTTATTCTTACTGCAGACATAGCCATCAGCTTATCCAGCTGCGGAGTTCTAAGCAGTGTTAGAATACCTCGGATTGCCCTCTAGACAAGACCAAGGGATACCTAGCTGGAGGGGGGTAATAAGTATCATAAAGAGAGGGGCAATTGCTTAAATGCCATCTCTTCTTTAAGCTCACCTTCCCGTTGGACCAGCCAGTGATCAGTTCACACACACCGTCCGAGTTGATATCAAATGCATGTATGCTCATTGCTTGGTTTTTAGACTGAGGGACAAAACACATCAGTGAGTCATTTCTTAGTACAGTGGACCCTTGTTATACGCTGGGGTTTGGTTCCAAGGTCCCCCGTGTATAACAAAATCCGTGTATGCTCAAGTCCCATTAAATATAATGACATAGCAAAATGGTGTCCCTAATAAAAAATGGAACATCAAGGTAAATTTATACTTTTTTGGAACATTTTCAAACCGTGTATGCTTGAATCCGTGTATAAAAAATCCGTGTATAAGAAGGACCGACTGTACTAACTTTGGAATACAGTGTTGGGATAGCTGTTATAGTGCAGGAAGGAGGCCAAGAGACTGACCTATGATCCAAATATCTTTGGCTCACACCTTGCCCCCCACAATTCTCCAAAAGACAGGATTGGCACTATCTATCCCACAAGATTGCTGCAAGAATGACTGAGATCACCTGCCCTGAGCACAATCCTAAATTAAATGACAGATTCAAAACAAGGCTCCCATCCCCACCATGACCATCACCTACACACACTTAGCTATCTGGAATGAAAGGGTAATATATAGGTGAATTATTAATATGTGTATACAGAATAGTTTTTACATTCCTGGATGACATTTAAATGATAAACCTGAAATAAACTTAACATAAACACGGCACACAAGCTGTATTAACATACACAAGACCTGGATAACCCAAACTCCCACATGGTTTTGACTGCCTCCCCTCTTGATTTTTAGTTTTGTACTAACTTTAATTCTCCAGTGGCGAGTCTTCCTGTCATAAATGCCAACAGTTCCATTAGAAAGGGCATAACCAAAGTGACTGCTACACATTGGAGTCAGCGCAGTGACAATCTGGAAAACAAAGAAAGCCAGATTATTAACTTCTGCTACAGAAAACAGTAAATTGTCCCAAAATCAAATTATTTCTTACCTTCATCTCAGTCTGTCAGATATTGATGATTTTTCTACTGACTACTCAGGCTGTTTTGGCAAGTGCCCTATTACTATAAGACCTAGCTTTCCGATTCTAAATCATTCACAGTGATTTCATTAACGCTGCACCCAGCAGAAAGAGTTAGGGCACTTCCAGATGTCTCATTTATGGGATTTTACAGGGAATCCTGACACTGTTGTCTTTCATTTGTAAATGCCCACCCATTTTCCCCACAGCGTCTTCCCCTTTTTTTTCTTAACGCAGACAAAATTGTTCGACAATGTCTTTTGACGGGCAGCACTAAGCGTGGCTTGTCTGGATTCACCCTTCATTTCCCCCCTCCACTTTGTATGTTGCTGGGAATTAGCAGCACTAGAACCAATGCAGGTCAGCACACAGAGCATGCACCAAAGGGAGAGGCAATCCCCATGGCCTCTTTCCAGAAGAAGGTATATACTGGAGGGTCAGCAAGTGCTGGCTCCTGGGCCAAATTGAGCTCCAAGTACCAATTGACATGAAAGGATGGAAGGAAGGGGGAATCAGGTCTGAGATGTGGATCTTGCTGAAAGGATAATAAGTTAGTACTAAACCATTCTGGAATCTTAGCGTTAGTGCTATCTCTTCCTATGACAAAACCCTCATACATAAAATCTTCTCTTTTAATAAGAATTTTAGATCTGGGATGGACAAAGCAGATCAGGATCTACTGATAGACTGCTGAGTGATCTGGAAGGATATTTGATTTTAGAAATGAAGGAAGTTTGAGGTAACCAGGAATAGGGTGTGTGTGTGGAAGAAGGGTGAATTCCATTCACTTCCATTGCTCAAAACCAATTCATGTGCTCAGAATTATTTAATTCCAAGTCTATGCCTTCTGAATCAAGCTTCTGTTGGTAGATCCTGGGGTTCTTGTTAATAATAATAAAAAGTGATCATGCAAGTCAGTCCAACTGTATTATGGCTATAAAGGTGAAGTGTAAGAATACTTGTGTGTTTTGCAAAGGAAACATAAGAAGCAGTTCCAACTATCTGAACATGAGCTCAGATTAAGCAAGGTTCCCACTATGTTGCCAGCCTTTGGTGAATGGAACAAATGAAAGCAATGATGGGAATTTCTCATCCTCTTCATATTACTTTGCTCATGTATACCCTCAAGCAAAATTAACCAGCAGAAGGACTTAGCATCAAACGAATCAGTTAAGGAAGGGATGATATTCGGTGAAGTAATTGTAAGGATTTTAAACAGAGCCAAATGGCTCCCAGTAAAGAGAAGGGAAAATGTTCCCAGAACTTAACCTTTGGTTTACATAAAGAGGAAGATGCAACACAGAAACAAATCTCTGTTGCGGTCCCTGCTCCCAAACAGAAGGCTCATGAAGTGTGCACTCCAGGTCATTTGGCCTGGACAATAAAAGGGTCACTCTTTTGTGGATTTGGGATTTGGTTTGGTTTTGCTGTATGGCCAGCACAACTACCCCTGAACACATTTTGTATGAGTAACATCTGAGGGCTAATTTGGAAGACTGATAGCCACTTTGTTTGGCTGAGACTACGGAGAGTTATAGTCTCTCTCCTTTATATTCAACCCAAGTGATTCAGTGAATGTTCTGGAAGACAAACTCCCCAGGAGAGCTGCTTCAATACGCATCTTATTACCAGAAGCATAAGTGCTTCAGAACATGCTCCTATTTCAGAACCGCTATTCATGTAAATGGCGCCAAGGAAAGCTATGCTCAGCCCATTTTTCCAGCTATTGTTAACCACAATAGCAGGAAACAAGGTGTGTTCTTCCAGACTCAGGTCAACCGTTCCAATCCCAGAGTAATGTCATCTTCTTATGCTTTGATGGCTGCTTTGTAAGTGCTTTATTACCTAAGCTTTTTATCCCATTTCCCAACAGCAGACTTCTTGTCATAATACACATTCTCATATTCCCTATAAGCCTTTGGCTTGTCTTCCTTCTAAACCCAGTTTAACAGAGAAATAGAAACCACAAAATCTTATTTTGTTCTTCCTTAGGTTAATCCACCTTCTACTCAATAGTAATGTTTGCTGCACCTGCGCAGCCAGCAAGCTGCATATGACCCTTTGCTGAATAACTGATATATTAATAATAATAATAATAATAATAATAAATTTACCTCAGTTTCTGACATTTCTGCCACAATCTCATCTTCTTTAAAAACTCTGATATCAAAATCCTCAGAACCAACAAGCAGCTGTACAGGGGGGAAAAGAACATAAAACTTGCAATATACAGTATCACATTTCCATGAGAACCAACATGGTGCAGTTGAGCTAGCACTGCAGGGGACCAGGGTTCGAATCCCCAATCAGGCATAGAAACCCATTGGGTGAGAGTCATACTCTCACAGCCTAAGAGGAAGGCCATGGCAAATCCCTCGAACAAAACTTGCCAAAAAAAAACCCTAAGGACAGTATAGGGGTAAACGAATATAGGAGAATCAGAGTTGGTGGGTGCTAGAAATCCAACCTAAACCCTTCTCTAACAACTGACATTAGCAACGTAACATGTGAACTCAGAGCTTCTAAGGACCACAGTTTTGCTCAGCATGAAGGTTCTGAAATATATTGGAGAAGCTACTGCAGCCAAGTTCTGTAAGATGTTGGCTTAACATTATTATTCCGACATGTGCATGAGTGAAAATGCAGCCCACACTAATTTGGTACGAACGACGTGGGAAGCCAGTTTCTGAGGAGCCTTCTCAGTTGAGCCTGAACCGCAAGTTTTACAACTATCACTGAAGTGGTGTGAGTTCTAACAAGCAAGTTTTACCGCAGAGAAATAAGCACATGCAAAATGTGGTTTCAGATGAAAAGGATACCCTCTTTTTTGCCTAGGGAGAGAGGAGTGGGGGTCCTGCCCTCACATGCTCTGCTCCTCCCTTGTATTCCTGCCCTGGGATAGGGCTGGGCTGGGCAAGCCCTTCAGACATGCGCTCCGAAGGAACACCACTAGGGTGCCTCCAACCCCATGGAGCAAGGTCTGCACTTCTTTCTCATGGTTTTTAATCATTTTACACAGGTTTTATATTACTGATGTTTTAATATGGTAATTTATTTACTTGTCTTTTGATGTTTTTAATCATTGGGTTTTTTTAGATGGATAGTGAGCCCTTGGTATCCACTGGGTTTAGTTCCAGGACCCCCATGGATACCAAAATTTGTGGATGCTCAAGTCCCATTATAGACAATGACTACTTCAGTGGCGAAGAGAGTACTGAAGAGCATTTTAAAAGCAGCAAAAGGAGACAAGCTCCATGTGCAGAATAAACAATTGACCATTTTAGAGCTTGCCTCATTATTTTCCACTATTTCAACAGGACAGCAAAGTTTGTGTACAATGAACCATTAGAAAGCAAAGGTTATCACTATCTCGGCCAGCCAGGAAAAAATGTTTTGGTTTTTGGAATACTGTATTTCAGATTTTGGAATTCCAGATAAGGGAGACTCAATCTGTACAGATCTGGTAATTCAATTTGTCAGACATTTAAGCTTCCAATGTTGCTTGTTCTTTTAAAAACATCCAGCAAGTTATGCCAATATCATCTGGTAACAACTTACCTCTTTTTTCCCATCACCATCGAAATCACACAACGCCAGTGAACGAACATTGTCACCAGTGACCTGTAATTGCAGTTTTAAAAATAGTAATCAGTATTTGTCCTTATTTAGCCTCAAATTTAATGGTAAAGAGTTCATCACAATAACTCATTCTTCCATCATATTTGCTCAGTCACTAAATTCTGAAGCAAGTCCCTTCAGCTAAGTCCTCCATCTTTACACTCAGTCTTATGTACATCCAGCCTCACCGTCCAGAAAAGATCTTTTCCTTCATGATTAAAGCCCTGCAAAGAGCAGTTTCCCCCAATAATAGCAAGAGGTGAAGGAATGTCTCCTAATGTTCCAAGAACTATTGTGTTTGCTCCGTCAGGAACCTGCAAAAAGGAAATAGAGAGACCTAGTCAATTTGTCCACCTGCAAACAACAGACACAGAAAAAGACAAGTCAATAAATTGAAACTGGAAATTGTTCATCAATTAGAATGTGGAAGTATATATAATTAATTATCCAAAATGAAAATAAACGTCCAATAATAATTGCAAAAAGAAGACAGTAAGATCTTCTTCCTAAATACAGAACACTCAACATGCTTACTTCAGAAGTCAGAAAAGGCTACTAGACTAAACTTTGGTAGTTGCTGTAGGAAAACTGTCAAGCCATTAAAACTGGCCAATTTGAATAGCCTTTTCTGTGTGAAAACTGCATCCCAAAAGCTTGACCTAAGACCATCTTAAGATAAACTACGGCCCCATACAGACAGGCCAAAATAAAGCTGCTTCAGGTCTCTTTAGAGGTATGCTGTTTAAATGATGCATGTGTCCTAAGAATCCAGCTGCATTCCAGTCCTTAGGACTGAAGCATGGCTTTGGCGTGGCTTCCAGACTCTTAAGATGCATGCATCATTTAAACAGCATACCTCCAAAGTGACCCAAAGCAGCTTTAGTGGTCTGTCTGTATGGGGCCTACATCATTCTAAATTCTCTGATCTCATAGGATCACAACCAAAACCCTAATAATTTATTCACAATACTGAAGCACTGCATAGTGTGGTTTTGAACATTGGACTATAATGCTGGAGACTAGGGTCCAAATCGGCGCTCAGTCATGGAAACTCATTGGATGACCTTGGGCACATCGCACTCTTTCAACCTCAGAGAAAGGGAAAGGCAAACCGCCTCTGAATAAGTCTTGCCAAGAAAACCCAGTGATAGGATCACCATAAGTCATGAATGACTTGAAGGCACACAACAACAATCAAAGCACTGTAATGTTGCCTCTGCTGCAATGTTAATTTGGTTAGACGTGTGGGGATTTTATTGGCTGTTTTACTGCACTTACGCTGTGTGTGGTATGCACACTGGCTTAAATTCTGGACCATTTTATAGCCTAAGCAATACAGTATTGCAGCCAAGTCCTCTACCACGTCCACAAAGCTGAAGTGCAGAAGAACACTGCTAGCAGATTATATGTTGTTAACTATCTCCAAGCAGTATCCTCTAATCTCAGTTCTGTAACAACTGGGGAATTCATCTTGCACTTAACAATACCCGCTGAATATGTAGGGACTAATGGACTCATGTAAGAATAGATTCTTTCAAACTGTGTTCCAGGGAGCCCTGGGACACTTATGAAGCATCCCTCGATAAGGCAAACAACAATGATTCTCTACTGAAACTACTGACAGTGGAGCACACTCCCTTGGAGAGTGGTTGAGTCTCCCTCTTTGTCAATTGCTATTATTGTTCTTTTGCAATCCACAGCTACAGGAATCATGTTTGGCATCTTCTGGTCAGTGCTTCTTAACCTACCTGATGCTGGGTACCAGCAGGATATTTCCTCCAATGTGTCAGGGGTTGGTATCATATTTGTGTCCAAGGTCTACAGCTGTTACTTTCTTTCCTGGACACTCTCCACTAACTAGTAGCCAAAAACTTACAGATCAGCAACAGTCCCTAGACCACTAGACTGAGTAGCACTGCTCTGGGTCAGAGCAGTTCTTGTTCCATACAGAGTGAAAGTAACAATCTACCTCTTTTGTCTTACACCTTGAATAAACTAACTCAAATGTTCCAACAGTTTGGGTTATGACCATGGGAGCAGGAGGGCTAAAAAGCAATGAGGGGTTAACTCACCCCTGCGTAAAATAAGTCAGCATTGTTGTGCACGTCGTATGCCAACAAACTGGTCCGTGTGCCAATGAGGAGGGAGTCACAACCAAGACCAGGGTTCAGCACCCCTGCGGTCAAACAGCTAACGGCTTCATTAATGTTCAGAAGAGAAATATCAGCATCCTGGGTACTAAGCACCAAACGATTTGTGTTCACGCGCTGGCCCCGTGCATGAGGGTTATGGATAAAAACCTGAAACATAAAACAAAGGGGAAACTAGAGCAACGATCATTGTGAAGACAGACACGACAGTGTGATGCTGCAGCTAAAGAGGGCAACACGATTCTAGGCTGCATCAATAGAAGTATAGTATCTAGATCAAGGGAAATAATACTGCCACTGTATTCTGTTTTGGTCAGGCCTCACCTGAAATAATGCTGCGTCCAGTTCTGGGCACCACAATTAAAAAACGATGTTGACAAACTGGAGCATGTCTAGATAAAGGTGCCCAAAATGGTGAAGGGTCTGGAAACCATAAAGCCCTATGAGGAGAGTGTTATGAGCTGGGAATGTTTAGCCTGGAGAAGAGAAGGATATGATAGCCTTGTTTAAGGGGTGTCATATTGAGGAGGGAGCAAGCTTGTTTTCTGCTGCTCCAGAGAATAGGACCCAGAGCAATGGATGCAAGCTCCAGGAAGAGATTCCAGCTCATCATTAGGAGGACTTTCCTGAGAGTAAGGGCTGTTTGACAGTGGCACACACTCCCTTGGAGTCTCCTTCTTTGGAGGCCTTTAAACTGAGGCTGGATGGCCATCTGTCAGGGTTGCTTTGTGAGTTCCTGCATGGCAGAAATGGGGTAGGACTGGATCAGGACCCTTTTGGAGTCTCTTCCAACTCTATGATTCTATGAACAGTACTTCTGTAAAAATTATCCCCTTGTTCACATCTCTATGGACACTTCAAGGTACCCAACATGATGTGGGCTCCCTCCCACATACTTAAAATCACCCTACACCTATTTGCAAGTACTGTATGTGGTATGTATTCATTTCCTTGGAAGATAAAGAGTACAGGGATCTGCAGTGTGAACAAATGCAGACCCAACATTAGACTATTACGAAACAAGCATCCCGGCAGCATCCAGCCATGGCAGTTAAAGCGCTCTTCTGCATTAAATCTGCAGCATAGCAACACTGCCACACTGCTTCCTCGCCAAACTACTAATCCCAGAATCCCATAGCAATGATCCATAGGAGTTAAAGCGGTGTCAAACTGCATTCATGTTGCAGAGTGGCAGCAAATGCCAAAAGGGCACACCTCTTACATTGATGCCTCACCAAACTACATATCCCAGGGTTCCCTAAAGTGGAGATATGGCAGTAATGCCTTCAACAAACTACAAATCCCAGCATCCCATAGCACGGCAGTTAAAGCCACGGCAGTGAAAGTGGTCTTCTGCGTTAAACCTGGCAGCAAATGCCCAAAGGGTGCACCTTTGGTGCCTCACCAAACTATATATCCCAGAATCCCCTAGGATGGAGCCATGGCAGTTAAAGGGGTGACAAAACTGCATTGATGCTGCAGTGTGGAAGCCAAATGCCAAAAGAGTGTACCTCTTACACTACAAATCCCAGACTCCCATAAGATGGAGCCATGGCAGCAAACGCCCCGAAGGGTGCACTTTCTACACTGAACAACAACTCCCAGAATCCCCTAGGATGGCGCCATGGCAATAAAAGCCCAAGGGTGCACCCTTTATACTAGTGCCTCGCCAAACTACAACTCCCAGAATCCCCTAGGATGGGCTATGTACCTTCCCCGCCTGCGTGGCGGCGGTGAGGCAGGGGTGGGCTCCGTCGTACTTGCCCAGGGCCACCATGCCAGGCAGGATCTTGTGGCTCAGCTTCAGGGTGAAGACCGGCACTAACATGGCGGCGGAAAGGGGTCCTGAGGGGCGGCTAAGGCTGCTGCTATTGCCTCCTCCTCGACTCGACCAGGCCTCGCCTAATAATAAGACTAGCCACCGGCGACTAGGCCCCAGCGCCGCCTGCTGCTGCTGCTGCGATGGATAAAATGGCGGCCGCGAGGCGCGGTCGCCATGGCAACAGCAGAGGCCTAGCGAGGCGAGAGAAGCCTGGGGTTTTCCTACAGAGGGCGAGAGAAGCCCTGCATGAGGACTAATGGTCATTATTGTTATTGTTGTTATTATTATGATGTCTTCTTCTTCTTGGAGCTAGAAGAGTGATTCCCAATTTAACTTTGGTTCTCCTTTTCTCCTTCAGGGTTTTGGACTTCAACTCCCAGAAGCCCCAGCCACCTTGGCCAACAGCCAGGAATTCTGGGAGATGAAGTCCAAAATGACCTGAAGGAGGACCAAAGTTTGGGAATCACTGCCCTGGATTAGAACATGAGGAGAAATAGTTATTATTATTGGAGCTGCAGGTCACAGGCGATGGCTGCATCCGCACTGCAGAAATAATCCAGCTTGACACCGGTTTAAATACCCTGGCTCAGTGCTATAGCATTCTGGGAACTGCAGTTTGTTGTGGCACCAGAAATAACCCAGTTTGACACCACTTTATTATTATTATTATTATTATTATTATTTCTTCCTCTCCTTTTTGGAGCTGCAGCTCACAGCCACATCCACACTGCAGAAATAAAACGGTTTGACACCATTTTAGATGCCAGAGCTCAGCGCTGTGGCATTCTGGGAATTCTGGGGACTGTAGTTTGCTCTGACACCAGAGCTGTCTGGCAGAGTTGTCTCACACAAATGTCTCACACAAAACTCCCAGAATTGCATAGCATTGAACCGTGGCAGTTAAAGATGGTGTCAAACTGGGTTATTTCTGCAGTGCGGATCATACAGCTTTAAGATTAAGTGTGGCAAATTCTAATATCAAAAAATGACAATGTCTTTAAACAACCCAGCAGGAGAACATTAGAGTCTTGCAAGAGAGGAGCTGAAAGTCCAAATAATAAGATGCACACAAAGAGGCTTCAAAAGGAGACTCTGCCCCGAAACTCCAGGATTAGGATTTATAAGAAAATTTGCAGCTACTATTTAATCTGGGTTTAATCATAACGTTGTGTTGCTTTCCACACTCTCTATGCATCTATTAAATCACTATTGTATAGTTTTAAAAAGTGCTGTGTATTGTTGAATTAGTCATTTTGCCCTTTCATACATTTGGGCAGCTTTCCAAACGGACAACTCCTGGCATTGACAGTCAAAAGATGTGTGTCTTTTAGTATTCAATTTTTGATCCCTGAACCTATTTTTTATCTTTTATAGGAAGCAAGAAATGAAAGATGGAGTGGTGAAAAAAGACCAAAAAGGTTAGAAATTAAAAGGGGTTTTCTCATTCTTCTTTACACGGAAACAAGATACAAGGTAAGGATGTCATAGGTTGCCTCCACACTGCAGAAGTAATCTGGTTTGACACCGCTTTAACTGCGATTTCTCAATGCTATGGAATGCTGGGAAGTGTCATTTGTTGTACCATCCATCACAGCTTTGCTACCAACATTTGCTGTTTTGTGGAATTTAGATGTTATTATAGTTTTGCAGTATGGCCCCTGGATGTGCTTTCAACAGCCACAAAGTGGGACAATAATAGGATTGTTACCGTAGATCAGATACTTGGCTTTTCCGATTTTGCAGGAGCAGTTTAAACTATCAGCTGAATGGCAAGAATTGCAACTAAAACATTTGTTACATTCCAGGTTTGATCCTATAGCTTGCATTCAAGGCTTCTTTAACTTCAGAAACACTATTGAGGCCTACAAAGTATCCAACCATATACTATATATATATATATATATATATATATATATATATATATATATATATATATATATATATAT
>NC_056529.1:3562667-3577937 GCF_019175285.1 Sceloporus undulatus | reverse complement strand
GAGAGACATGCAAGATTAACATCAAGAAGGGAATAGAGAATATCCGTTTCTGACTGATCGATAGCCATCAGTTTAGGCTTCTATAACCAGTATGGCTTTAAATCTCTGACTACATCTTAATATATAGCAGAAATGGCTCTTTGGGGTATATTGATCATCCCAATGTCAATTCAAGAAAGGGCTTTTTAAATTAGGAAATCGATAGAGATGCAATACTGCTAATACTTCCTTCTTTGTTGGAGTTGTCCCATAGTAGCTACGTTTTGGGAGGAAGTAATCACACAAGTAAATTTGGTTTTGCAAAGTCCCTTGATATTCAGGGATGGGCATGTTCTTTTGAATTATTTATTTCTTCAAAATACCAAGATCCCTTTTGAATGTAAATAATATTTCCTAAAAAATATTAAATTTCGGCCTTGGGCTTTGGCTCAAGGGCTTTGGATTCCAGCAGATATAAAGTGACCCCCCCCCTTGTAGAATAAGGCATTCTGTGTTTCCCATTAAACTGGGCTATTAAATCTTACTTAACTTGCCGAAATGAAATTTATTTTCTTTTTTACTAGCATCTTGTTTTCCTTACCAAAGCAAGCCCAAAGAACTTGTAAAAACAAAATCACATATTAAAAAAGTACCCAGTGGTCTGGGAAAAGGTTACTTCAAAGCTGTTTTGTGAGCTGGGGGGGTGTTGTTTTAGGGTTTTTTTGCATTTACCCAACTTTTAAGGCTGAACTTTATTGGTCAGTTTTTACAGGCTGTAATTCCAGAGATCAAGGGACACGTAAAAATCGAGATCCCATGCATACGTACAATACTGTTTAATGTGTTTAACTCTTTTCACATCCACACACACGACAACATTTGAGTTCCTTCTGGCCAGTGCAAAAAGATCTCGTCCATAGAACAAGCCCTTGCTTTATTAACATCAGGCAATATAGGAGTAGCAATATACTTACAAGGAGACGGCAATCCTCCAGGCTAAAAATGCAAGCCTCCTAAACCACTCCTCATAGGACTTGGTTTTCAGACAAGCAAAGGTTGGCTTTCTTTGGACACAATCCATCCTATCGATATCCTCGGATGTGGGTCTACTCTATTTGTGTCTAATACTGTACGTAATAAGTAACAGGATTCAGGCTTTGTTGGAAATCCTGCACCTTCCTTGTTTGGATTTACTTCCCTTTACACTCAGTGGAATTGGGATGGGACTTGCCTCTAAATAAACCAGGCCTTGGAATGGACTGCGTATTGTTTGTGGGTCTGGGAAGACCTAACTCATGCGGTCAGGAGGCCAGCATAATAAATTGGAATGGCATTTAGGAAAACAAAAACACAGCATTCAGAAACGGTTGTGGGGAGAGTTGTCTTCTACTTCATCCATGACATGAATGATAACATTTTTGCTGCATTGTATTTGCAAGATCTGAGTCAACAGAACCTTCACTGTTCAGAATTTCAATTATATGATCTGAAAGAAAGTATTCATAAAGAAGACGGTGGGAGGGAGAGAGACAACACTTTACACTTGGCTCGAAGCCCCTTGACTGTTTCTCAGTTCCCTGGCTTAAAATGAAAAATGCCAATATTGGAATAAGCTTAATTTTGCTAGTGTTTTTTTCCTAAATTTACAAAATGCCTTGAATTAAGATATCTTGCCATTCTTACACCTTTTTAAAATGGTGACGTTTGCCAGTGTATCAAGCAAAAGAGAAAAGATCTCAATGTTGTTTTGATGTTGTGAAGAGGTCCACAATGGCTTTCACATCCCATTGTTGGCACGTCTCATGTGACTGGCGAAGGATTTGTGTAGCAGAGTGACCTGGCAAGATGCCTGTCTCAAAACAAGCCACCAACAAAGGGGTTTCTAGATTCCAGAAACTACCACAACCTTCCAAAGGAGCAAACACGTCGTCCCAAGAACACACAACTAGGAGCTTTAAATCTGGGAGTGGGACATACAGGCCAAGGCAAACCTTCCCTGAACAAATCTTGCCAAGAAAACCCCATGGCATACCGTAAGACAGAAAAGTCTTGAAGGTACACAACAACAACATCCCGTAGGGACCGAGAACCTACACCAAGGTTGTGCAGTGTGAATCTTTAAGTATTCATTGTGCTACCAAATCTTGTGCTTAATGTCAACATGGCACAACTGCATCATAACTGAAATGTGCAACCAGATGCTCAAGCAAATGTGCATGAACACCCATTGATTCTCAGTGGAACTGTGTCACAACTCCACAGCTTCAACCTCGCTCTAAATCAGTGGTTTCCAAATTTGGACCCCCAGATGTTTCGGACTTCAATTCTCAGAAACCCTAGCCAGCTTGCACCACAGTCAGGAATTCTGGGAGCTGAAGTCCAGAACATGTGGAGGACCAGAGTTTGGAAACCATTACTCTAAATACACCTGCTCTCTGCATCGGACAAAAATGACCAACAGCTTCTATAGGGACACTTATACATGAGTAAGACACTAAGAGCATCACAGCCATGGAGCATGTGAAGCACAACTGATGGAAGGAGAAAGAGTACTCATGACACTCCTAAAAGTTAAAAGTATATTCTTGAGACTCTGAAACTAGAATTATTCACTTTACTCATCACTTGTGAGGTAGCCACTAGTCAGAACCTGGTGTGCGTTTCCAGGCCCAAGATATTTGGGGCTCCTTTGGCCAGTGCAAATAGGACCTTTCTAGCTTTGACATCCCTTCTTTCTTCACTTAGCCAGACAGTGGGCGCAAAGGAACAATATTCAAATCCTCCCACAGCCCTCTATAATGTCTTTCCCCCCCTATTGATGTGCCTTCGGTTAACATTTATGAGAGCCTCTGGCTCACATCAAAGGACAACCAAAGGCTTTAATCTCTCAGACAGGCCCAAACACACCTCGCTGGATTCAAAGACGTGCCAATTAAACACCGGCATTATAGCCAACCAAACCCTTCTCGGATTTGGGTAAGCTCCCAATGGGGTGGAATGACCGGGTTTGTGGGCCTTGCGAGAAAGATGAGGGACCCCTGAGAACCTCCTCAAGGGCAGGATTTGGGGTGGGACCCTTTTCCAGGTGTGCCCTAAGCTTCAAGGAGCTCAAGCAACTCCAGAGCTCTTCCAGGCCTGGAGATGGAAAGGTTCTTACATCTGCCAGCCCTAAAAAGTCAAATTTCTTGAAAGTAACCCACTCATTATCTCCATTCTAATGCCATTATGAACGCATGGCAAAAATAAATAAATGCTAGGCCAAATATTTGCACATACGTTCATCCAAAATGCTTGCGACCAGAGGTGTTTTGGATTTCAATATTTTATTATTATTATTTTGGAATACCTATATTTGCGGATGGGACCAAGTCTCAACGCAAAATTCATTTCTGTTTCTTACACACCTTATACACAGAGCCTAAAGGTGACTTTATACACAATATTTTAAAAATAATTTTGTGCATGAAATGAAGTTTGTGTACACTGCACCATCAGATAGCAAAGGTATCACTGTGCTCAGCCATAAACTACAGTCCCCAGAATTCCATATCATTGTGCTGTGCCAGTTAAAGTGGTGTCATCCTGGACTATTTCTATGGTATGGACACAACCATAGTCCTTCTGCTAGTTCTCAAACTTTGGTCCTCTTTAGCTTTTGGACTTTGGCTAGCAGAGTCCTTTAGCATTGGTGGAGGAATATAGTCTGAGAAGTACTGGCATAGTAACAAGTGTTTGGTTCCTCAGCTGGGCCCTGTATTTGGCCCACTTGCTACCTCACAGGGTTGTTGTGAGGTTAAGACAGGGACCCTATGTATCTCACCTTGAGCTCCCTGGAGGAGATGCTGGATAAAAGATAGCAAAGGCCATTATTATTCCCAAATGCTGATTTTCCCTGACTTCGCAGCCTCTGCTTTCTCTAGCGATGCCCAAAGGGATGAGTTAGCAGCTAGCATTAACTATATTTCTCTGTACTTCAGTGAGAAAAAAGCTTCTTGGTAATATTGGAGTGATGATGTGCCAATGATCCCTGCTTGTTAATTAATTATATAGAGCTGAATATATAGGGCAAGAGATCAGATGAATTTGTAGAAACAGGGTATTCATCATTTGAGAAATGGTTCTCGGATGGTTTGCCTTCTTACCCAGATGTGGTCTCATTCAGCCTCCAGCAGATGTGATCCCATCCCTTCCAAATGTCCTGATCTGGCAGAGATTGTCCCAACTACTCTTCTGCCATCCCACTTTTTCAGCTGCTTTTCAAATGTCCTGGTTTCTCTCTCATCCTCCCAGCTCTCTCCTCCTCCACAGCTGCAAACTGAATTCAAAATGAAAAGGTAGTATGCACACAATTAATGTAGGAAGGGAGGAAAGGATAGAAAGGAACACACTCTTCTCAGTAGACTCAGGCAAAAACAAACTACTGCATGCTCTGCTAGTTTGCGCATTCCTCCTCATTCCTAACTTCTGCCATCATCACACACTCAGATGTTGCTAAAAATGTCCCAATTTTCATCTGTGAAATGTTGGAGGGTATGTGACCAGCCTTACTGAAAAATAAAACCTTTCTGTCCCCAAATGTCATACAGGCAGTGATGTATTCAAGCCTTTAACTCAAAGTCTCAAGTCAAGTCTCAAGTCTCTACCATCAAGTCTCAAGTCAAGTCTCAAGTACTTGCAAGAGACTTTGCTCGAGTCTCAGTTTTGGGAGTCAGATTTAACAAGGGGGGGAGATGGTGGTGGGGTTTGTGTGGTCTCAAACTGGATTCTTTCTGCAGCGTGTTTTGGACCTAAGGCAGACAAACGTATGGAGACATTGCAGCCATTTGTTGCTTTTGTAAATAACGCATCTGATATCCTGAGACCATCCAGATTTCAACATCCATGTTGGAAAGGATTTTTTTTTATTCCTCCATACTATCCAACACCAAGTACAAACTGGAGAATTTGTCTTTAGCCTCTTTTTTTGTAAATTTCCATCCAGAATCCTACATCTCAATGAACAAGGTCCCACCCATAAGCTTCTGTTTGCTGGACATGACCTGCCATTGTTTCCGGAGCAATCTGGTGGCGTGTACAATATTATCTAATCATCTACAGCACCAGATCTAGGAACTGGGATCTTGAATTCATTGTACATGGGGCAGAGACGTTATATGGTTGGAGGAAACACCCGAGTAAAGAGGAACTCTGGAATTCATCCGGCCCAAAGCCAAGCACCCAAATATTTGTGCATGACTGATATGGCTTCCCATGCAACGAGATCTTGTGGCACTCTTGTAACTAAGGAGATTACCATACTATCAGTCATATAGCACAAACAAACCGACGTAGTTCTGATTTGGCACCTTTCCTAATCGCATGGCGCAGCATGCGTAGCACACACACACTGCAATAATCTGGCATTAACAGTACAACTTTTCATTGATGGGAAGAACCCATCAATGACCACAGTTTGGCTATAATTGCATCAGCGTCACTTATGCAACCACAAAATGCGCCATCTTAATGCAGTCTCAAGAGTCCTGGTATGTGAGACTTCATCCTCTCTTCTTTCCGCCACCCTTTGCAGCAGTGAATTTGCCTGCATTTTTTATTGTGAGATTTCTTGTTGCACAATTCCACATGCGCATGAAGATGAAGGCAGATGGGGCAATATCTATAATGCATTTGCCACATCCATTGCGCAGAGATCACGTTATTGCATCAACAATGTGATGTCACACACAACAGCAGCGGGAGGATAGCACTGACTTTTATCATTGATAAGGAACAGGTTAGCGACACGGTGTGGTACCCGAGGACTTCATCACATCCACCTTTTGTCTCGCCACAGTTGCTTTAGTGCAAGGGACCAGAAACCTACAGGTTTGGGAGCTTGCATTATCACACTTCTCTGTGAGTCCATCCATACCCTACGGTTTGGTAGAGCTTAACAATATTATCAGCTCCAGATCTAGGAACTTGGTTGTTGTGTGCCTTCAAAGTCATTTCTGAGTTACGGTGACCCTAAGGCAAACCTATCGCAGGGTTTTCTTAGGAAGATTTGTTTGGATGAGGTTTGCCATTGCCTTCCCCTGAGGCTGAGAGAGTGTGAACCACCAAAGGCCACCCAGTAGGTTTCATGGTCAAGCTGGGAATCAAACCTTGGTCTCCAGAGTTGTAGTCCAAGACTTGCACCACAACACCAGGCTTGCTCTCCAATCTAGGAACTGAGGAGCTTGAATTCATTGCACAAGGGGCAGAGACTTTTTTGTATGGTTTCTTGTACAGTACCAGTCTTGGAAATTTAGGTCAGAGAAGGCAGCTAAGTTTGGAAGGAGAAGCCCAGCTCTGAGTCGGATTTGCAGCGACGCTTGTTCCCAAATGAGTGTTCAAAAGCAGGTGTATTTCCAGACCCTTATAAAAGCCAAATTTAAGCCAAAGGCAAGTTGCACCGGTCTGTCTCTGGCACAACATTCATTTGCATTAATTGCCAGTCTCTCTCCATTGCCCAACTTTTTGCCAGTCTGCACCTGATCATTTAACCAACTCACTGGGCAAAAAGAGCTGAGACGCTTTTCCAAACTGAAATTGCAATGAGTGAGTGATTCATTGCCTTGTTCATGCCACAGCCGTGGAGGGAACGCTTGACTCCTGCGTTCATTTTATTTATACTTATTTATTACTTTTTGGAAAGGATGAGATTGGGAATGTTCCTGGACTAGCATTCCCATCATCCCAGTGTGGCCTTGGGAGATTCTAGGAACTATAATCCAAAACAGTCATGCTTCCAGATTGCAGGTCCTTGAATCCCAGTATGGGCAACAGGTCCCTGAATCTTGGGCCTCGTTCCCTCTTGCAAATAAATCAGTGTGCAATCTGAATCGATGGATCAATTCAACAGTGGAGCGTGGTTCCACTACATGTGCCCTGATCGCATTTTCCTCCTGTAAAATAACCCACTTGTGGTTCACATTGACAAATGAATAGATTCAAAATGGACCCGCTCCAGCCGGCCAAAGGGCAAATTTCAATCAATTCCGATCTGCTTCTGGTTCACACTTGTGCAGAATTGATTTATCCAAAAAGATGCGGAAAACATCGGCGTCAAAAAAAGTGGGTTAAATGGGTCTAGCGCATGGCCCCTCTCTCCGAATCACTTCAGTGAATCGATTCAAGTGGGAACCAGGTCATTTGAACCGGTTCAAACCGATTCACGATCCGGTTTAAAAGGTAGTGGGAATCAGGCCTCATTGTAACCATATTCACTCAGAGGTGTTGGGAGCTGTGGTCCAAATGTGCAAGGAGCAAAGATATACAAATGACCAGTAAAGCTAGAATTGTCCAAGCAATAGGACTTTCCCATCACCGTGAACGGATGTGAGACAGTGAAGAAAACAGATAAGAGGAAGATCCATTTATTGGAGATGTGGGGCTGGAGGAGAGCGTGGAGGACCACACAGACAAACCAATGGGCCCTAGAACAAACCAAGCCTGAACTCTCCCTGTAAGAAGCCCAAACTGAGGTTGTTGGACTTTGGCCCCATCATGTGAAGGCAAGACTCATTGGGAAGTCAATAATGCTTGGAAGAGTGGAGAGGAGCAGAAAGGGAGGAAGGCTGCACATGTGCGATGGATGGACTCCATTCAGGAGGCCCTGGGTCTTGAGTTTGCAGGAGTCAAGCAGGGCAGTGCAGGACTGCCCTCCATAGGGTTGCCAGGAGTTAGGGTCCGTTGGAAAGGCTGTTAACCAAAAGAGGCACCAACGCTCCTTGGCAGAAAAGGCCCAAGACTTTGTAAAACTAGTTATCCCAGGATTGCAGAGGATGGAGCTGCAGCACTTCAAAGTGGGGTCCAACTGCATTGTTTCTACATTGTCCTTTCCAGCTTATGACAAGCCTGTCATGGGGTTTTCTTGGCCAGATTTGTTCAGAGGGGGGGGTTGTCCTTGCCTTCCTCTGAGGCTGAGAGAGTGTGACTTGGCCAAGGCCATGGGGTGGGTTTTGGGGGGGCTGAGCAGGGAGGAAGGTTGGAAGTGGGCTCCCCAAAGAGAAGGCTCCCCAGAAAGCCAGCCAGCCTCTGCTCTGCTTGGTGCTGCTGCCAGCCCTGATGCTGCGATGTCTCCCTTTGGCCCAGGGCCATCAGAGGAGGAGTCGCAGCTTTTGCACCCGGAGCTCCTCTGGCCATAAATAGCTGGCCCATGCTTTGCTCCGGAGCCACTCTGGAGCAGCAGCAGTAGCAGCAGCAGCTCGCCTTGTGAACCCTCCTCCTCTCAAGCCAAGCAGCCAAAGCAGCATCAGCAGCAGGAACCCAAGGATGGATGCCCAGGACTGCCCTTGTGCCAGCGGTGAGTAATAGGCAAGAGCCAGTTCCCCACTGGCTTCCACATCTGGGCCACAGCTGAAGACCCCTTTCACACGTCCATCAAACCCCCATCTCCTGGGACACGTGTCTGTCAGGGTCCCCACTTTGGGGGCTTTTAGAGGGGTCTCACGCTGGGATCTGGAGTCCCCAACATCTGCAGCTGGATCAGAGTTGGAGACCTTTCTCTTATTATAGACTGCATCCACACTAGAGAAATAAGCCGGTTTGGCACCGCTTTAACTTGTCTGGCTCAAGGCTATGGAATTCTGGGAGTTGGAGTTTGTTGTGGGGCCCAGAGTGGAGCTTCTTTTACATCATTTCATAGGATGTTTTATATTATTTTATGTGATTTTTTTACATTATATGATTCCTGAAACTAGAAGCACTTAAAAGTGGTGTCAAACTGTGTTATTTCCACAGTGTAGATGCACCTTTATTATTATTATTATTATTATTATTATTATTATTATTGGATGCCTTCAAATCCTTTCAAGTCCATATTATTCTTTCCATTTCCGTATCTTAACGTCTAATGTCAAATCATATCAGATATTATTATTCTGGACATCGTTTCATAGGATATTTTACATTATTTTATGTGATTTCTTTTTTCCATTATATGATTCATTTATTTATTTTTACATCATTTTACATCCATTTTTCACTGCCCCAGCTCCATCCTACCAAATGCTGGGATTTGTAGTTTGGCAAAGCACTCCAGCACTCTCTTTGGCAAAGGAGATCTTGGAGAACAACACATCCCAGGATCCCTGGAACAATAAGCACCTAAAAGTGATGTCAAACTGTATTATTTCTACAGTGTAGATGCAGTGTAGATTCAAGTCCTTTCCGACTCACAGTGACCCTAAGGCAAACCTAGCCTGGGGTTTTCTTGGCAAGGTTTGTTCAGAGGAAGTTGAGAGAGTGTGACTGGCCCCAAAGTTTGGGAACCACTGCCTTAAAGGATGCTCTACTAGTGGACAAAATAGCTTGCGCAGAATGTTCTTCCGACCTATAATCCAGAAGCGTTAGTTCTGGATTGGCTTCCGAATTCCCAGAATTCAGGAATATCACTGCAAAGTGCCAAAGGAAAAAGCCTCTAAGGGAAGCAGAACACTTGCAAGGGTGGGAGTTCTAGTTCCCATCCCTGGTGATCTTAATGTTGTTTATCTTTCCTTCCTTCCTTTTGCAGGCGGTGCTTGCACCTGCGGGAACAACTGTCAGTGCAAAAACTGCAAGTGCAAGACGTGCAAAAAGAGTGAGTATGGCTTTGTCTGTATCCTCAGCTACTTGGCTTGTTGGCTCTACCATGGGTGTGTGTGTGTGTGCTTTGCACACTCTCAAAAATTAGACTTGCATCTTCTCCCGATCTGGGGGAAAAAATGAATCAAGGTAGTTCTCCAAGAAAAAATAGTCACGGATGGGCAACATGAGCACAAAAAAGTGGGCTACAATGCCCTTTTCCTCCAAATCTGGCATCGTCTGAGAGCCAGTGTACTGGTTTGAGCATTGGATTATGACTCTGGAGAGAAAGGTTTGAATCCCTGCTTGGCCAAGGCAACCCTCTGGGAGACCTTGGGCAAGTCACACTCTCTCAGCATCAGAGGATGGCAATGGCAAACCCCTTCTGAACAAGCCTTGCCAAGAAAACCAAATGATGGGGTCCCCTGGGGTTTGCCATAAATTTGAAATGACTTGAAGGCACACAACAACAGCATCCTCCGCATGCTATATTGCTCCACACAATGTGAAAAAGAGACACAAAGGTTGGCAATCTGTGATTCTCTACTTGTCGGTGAACTGCCACTCCCATCATCCCTCACCATAGGGATTGATGGGAGCTGGAGTTCAGCCACATCTTTCCTCCCAAACCTGCAAGCTGTCGACTTGGATTCTTGTGGAACAAACCTTGGGAGCCATTCCAAAAACGAAGCACTGCCAATGGGAATGTGGGTGGATGCTGGGATGTGGCATTTGGACCTGTGGGAGTGGGGTGGGCAGAGAAGGGGACTGAATGCCAAGGTCTAGAAACATAACTTCTTCCAGAGTTTGCAAAACAACCATAGCTATTTATTTCACACCTACCTTGGGACCCGGTTGCAGGAGTGGATATCCTAATTTTGTATAGAAGTATGTATTTTCGATGTTGTGCCTTCAAGTCATTTCCGACTTATGGCGACTCTTAAGACGAACCTATCCTGGGGTTTTCTTGACAGTGTTTGTTCAGAGGGGGTTTGCCATTGCTTTTCCCTGAGTCTGAGAAGAGAAAGAAGGGAGCATAGGCATTGCTGAAAGAAGTGTATAAAGGCATTGCTAAAAGAAATGCACATAGGCATTGCTAAAAGACCTGTGCATAGGCGTTGCTAAAAGGATTGCGCATAGGCATTGCTAAAAGAAATGAGCATGTGCATTGTTTCAAGGAGTTAAGAAGAAATGTGCATTGCTAAAGAGTGTGTATTGGCATTGCTAAAAGAAGTGAGCATAGGCTCACTAAAGTCTTGCTAAAAGAGACTTGGTCAAACCTGTAGAGCAAGTCAGTGGCAGTGGTAGAACTCGAACCCAGGTCTCCCACAGGAGAGTCCCCCGAGGATAGTTCCTCCCTGCCCTCTGATCTTCCTGTTGGCCCGCCTCGCAAGGGCGTCTTTTTCATCTCCTTTTCTCCTCCTTCCAGGCTGCTGCTCCTGTTGTCCGGTCGGCTGCAGCAAATGTGCCCAGGGCTGCATCTGCAAGGGACCCCCTTCCACCAAATGCAGCTGCTGCAAGTGAGCTGCCGTCGCTCGCTCTCCGAGGCTCGACCTGTATATTTCCCCACAAGAATGTAGCCCTAACCTCTGTTTATACGTTTGCTGGTTGTGTTTCCCAACCTTTAGATATACGTGGAAATATAAGCTATGTGGAAAGTTAATAAAGCTATATATGTGTGTGTATATAAGCCATAACCATGGGTTACTCTTCTTTTTGTCTTGTCTTGCTTTCTCCAAGGGACCGGGGTTAGGAGTGGATTCCAGCCAGCCATTCACACTGCTGAATTAATCCAGTTTGACACCGCATTAACTGCCATGGCTCCTTGCTATGGAATCCTGGGATTTGTAGTTTGGTGAAATGTTTCGCCTTTGCTGTCAGAGAGCACTGGTGCCACAACAGACTACAAATCCTACAATTCTATAGGATGGAGACATGACAGCTAAAGCGGTGTCAAAATTATCTGTTTTCCACCAAAAGGACTAATTGGGATTATTTGTGCAGGGTTTGAGCAGTTTATATCCCTGGTAAGCAATAGAATTGAACTTATCATTATTAACTTTATTAACATCTTGCCTTTGCCCCCAAAACTGGAACTTGAAAGTGGTTTCCAAATTAAAAATGTGTCCAACATCATCAAAAATGTCCAAACGAGCAACATTAAAATAAAATGAAATTACTAGCAATATGCTTTAAAAATATAAAATGTGCATTTAAAGGCTGCATCCGCACTGTAGGAATGACCCAGTTTGACGCCACTTTAACTGCCAGGGCTCAATGCTATGGAATCCTGGGATTTGTAGTTTGCTGTGGCACCAGAGCCAAGCTAGGACAGTAAAACCACAATTGAAAACTAAAAGTCAACACAATAGGAAAGAAAGAAGCTGGGAGCATGAGCTTTTCTAGACTTGAGTTTCCTTCCTCTGATGCCCGAGATTAAATGCTAAACATTACTATGGTAAAACAGCAGCATTTTCAAAAAAGAGAGAAAATGGCATGTTAAATATTTGCTTGGTTTCAGAGCACCAGCTTTAGGTTTGAACTTTGGACTATAACTGGACATTTGGGTTTGGATGCTGACTCAGCCATGGAAACCCCTCTGGGCAAGTCACACTCTCTCAGCCTCAGAGGGAAGCAAAGGCAAACCCCCTCTGAACAAAACTTGCTGATAAAACCCTATGATAGTTTCACCTTAGGATTGCCATAAATCAGAAACGACTTGAAGGCATATAACACACACACATACATATCACTTAACTATGGGTATATCTGCACTGTAGAAATGATGCAGATTGGCACTGCTTTAAGTGTTGTAGCTCCTTTCTATGTACAAACCTTACTAATAAAATATAATAGGTTCGCTTTAGAGTTGCTATAAGTCAGAAATTTCTTCAAGACGCACCACAACTATGGTTTTAATCCAGTAGACAATCGGACGAGGCATATTTCTTTAGGAAAACCAGCATGGCATAGTGGTTTGAGGGTTCAACTATGACTCTAGAGACCAGGATCTGATTCCCTGCTCAGCCATGGAAACCTATCAGGTGGCCTTGGGCAAGTCACATACTCTCAGCCCCAGAAAACCCCATGATAGGGTCCCCATAAGTTGGAAACAACTTCAAGGCACACAACATCATCTTAGGGATATTGGGGTCGCCACCATAAAGTCTTTGCCTCTTGTTGCCCACCTATTAATTAGTTTTCATAAACGAGGAGACCGGGACTGAGTTCGAAACGTAGGCAGGTTCATACAGATGCCGAAGTTTGGTTTTCTTCCAAGTCACCTGCGCAGATAACACTTTTTATTGGCAGAGGAGATGACTATAAACCTGGGCTTTCCGCTCAGCTACTGAAACAACCAGGAGCGGTTTCGACTGAACTTCTCCCTCTGATCTCCTTCCAAGGGTTCGACCTTTCCAAAACGCTGCCCTTGTAACTTTGTGCCGTCTCGATCCTGCTTCAACAATTCCTCCGGTGGAAAAATAGACTTTTAATTCACGTTCCAGCCCACAGGGATTTATGGTTTTGCTATTGTCCCAGCCTGGGAAACCACTTCTTCTTCCATGCTCTCCCTCTATTTATTCCAATTCTTCCAGAAATACGGTCCTTTTCCATCTGCAACAGTTAGCAGGTTTAGAGCCTTGTCTTGAAAGGCTAGGAATGCGTCCGCACTGTAGAAATAATGCAGTTCGACGCCACTTTAAGTGCCAGGCCATTAATATACGTAAAACATATTTCATATATAAGCGAGACCTATTTCATATATAAGCAGTCCAATGTCATTCGGACTCCACATTTTGCTGACCATAGCTTTGACTCATAGCTCTGAGTCAAACCCCTGACTATCTGATCTATAGGAAAGTTGTATGGAAGCAAAATTTATTTGGGACCAGGTTCTAAATGCAAGTATGGGGAAACTACAGGCTTTCCCCCTTGTGATTTCCGTTTCTTGCTATGGCATGATTCAGCCCCATAACCTTGAGAGGAAAGGGGTCTCATTTCCCATCCACTGCCATCATCCAATGGTTGAGAAATTAATGGACTAATCCTGGGAACATCATGTTTGCTTTTGTAGGAGCACGAGTTGCAAACTCCAGTTACCCATTCATTGTGCAATCTGATAACATCATATTTTAATAGGGGAAAAAGGGGGAAAACATCCGATTAAATCAAAGAAGATTTTTGTGGCTGGGCAGCTGTTGGATCAATAATGCCACTGGCCAAGTTCTTTATTGGTTTGCTAAAGCAGGCCAACTCTCGCTGCACTTTGGATGTCAACATTGGAGGACCCCATGCTTCCCCCCCAGAAAGTGTAGCTACAATGACATTTGAAAGACAACCCTGTTGTTGTTGTTCGTACAACCATAGAGTTGGAAGAGACCCCAAGGACCATCCAGTCCAACCCCTTTGTGCCATGCAGGAACTCTCAATCCAAGCATCCCCATTGACAGATGGCCATCCAGCCTCTGTTTAAAGACCTCCCACCTTCAAGTCATGGGGTTTTCTTGGCCAGGTTTATCCAGAGGAGGGTTTGCCATTGCCTTCCCCTGAGGCTGAGAGAGTGTGACTTCTTGCCCAAGGGTCACCCAATAGGTTTCCATGGCTGAGTTGGGAATCGAACCTGGTCCCCAGAGTCATGTTCCAACACACAAACCACAGACTATAATTATTATTTATTGTCCTAAATGGATTTCATTGTATACCTCAAGATATCTTTGGATATAAGGCAGAATAGAAATATTTCAATCAATAATACATATGCGTATCTGTGCACAGAAGCAAAACGTATTGTCTGCTAGTGACTTTGCATTTCCGACGTATGGTGACTCTTGGCAGGTTCCAATCCTTGGAAAGTTTCTTCAGAGGGGGGGTTGCCATTGCCATCCTCTAAGGCTGAGAGAGTGTGACTTTCTCAAGGCCAAGCTGGAAATCAAACCCTGGCCTCCCGAATCCTGGTCCAACACTGAAACCTCTGTGCCCCACTGGCTCTCAACAAATCCTTTATTCGTATGGTTCTAATTTTAGTTTTATTTGTGCACCCATCTCCTGGCATTGCACAAGGTGCATAGGGCCAACTACATTTGCTAGGAACAAGCACACGATGTGCCACTTGCCACCCACCCACAAAAGCCCATTTCCCGGTTATGTTCTTGTTACGACAACCTGGCACCTTCCATCCCGGCCTTGCTGGAGCTGTGTGCAAAAGTCTCCTCTCTCTCCCCATTCCAGCTGGACTTCCTCCTCCATTCTTGCTCAATCTCCAGTGCTGTGTGCAGACACAACACACATCCACACACACACAGACCCACGCATGACAACAGAAAGGCTGTGCGCAGAGTGCAAACGCAGTGTGCAAACACAAGGGGACTGCTGAGAGTTTAATCTGCTGATGTTGCTGACTCAAGGGTGATTCAGCAGTCATGGCACAGAAGGGACAGAGACAAAGAAAGCATGCCTCAGAGGAACATGAGTCACAACTAGGGACTAAACTCGCTTTTTAAATATTATATTATAAATCTGTTTAGTCCCTTTGTGCAATGCTAGGAGGTGTGTGTGTGTGTGTACCCCTCTCCTGGCATTGCACAAAGTGTGCAGAGCCAACTACACACATGATAAATTTACAGCGCTTCATAAATAAAGGTTAATAATAATGATAGATAGATAGATAGATAGATAGATAGATAGATAGATAGATAGATAGATAGA
>NC_056529.1:3548999-3562657 GCF_019175285.1 Sceloporus undulatus | reverse complement strand
CTTGATTCTAATGTTTCCCTATAGGCAAGTATTCCCCTATATTTCCCTATGGGCATGCATTCCCCAATGTATTCCTATGGACAAGCATGCCTCAGTGTTTCCCTATGGGCAAGTAATTCCCAATACTTCCCTATGGGCAAATATTCCCCAATGTTTCCCTATGGGCAAGCATTCCCAATTATTCCCTATGGGCATGCGTTCTCTATTGTTTCCCTTTGGGCAAGCATTCCCAATGTTCCCCTATGATGGGGAAGCATTCCCCAATGATTCTCTATAGGCAAGTAATTCTTAATGTATCCCTATGGGCAAGTAATTCACAATGATTCTCTATGGGCAGGTATTCCCCAATGTTTCCCTATGGGCAAGTCTTGTCATTTGTTTTCTAGTATGCCCTGTGCAAAAGCCCTTTTCAAAAGACTTCTTTTCCTCCTTTTTGCAGGCAGCTCCAAACCAAGAGGGAGGGCCTGGGACTTTGCCCAGTTTTGCACACATCTGGGCAGGAGGAAGAGGAAGCATGTGCTTGAGCTGCTGTCCATAAATAGCCGGCAGGAGAGCCCCAGGAATCACTAGCCATCCTTGCCTCGCCTCGTCATCTCTTTGCTGGTTCCAACCACTAGACTACACAACCTCCAGCACCATGGACCCTCAGGAATGCACCTGCGCCACCGGTGAGTCTCTTTGCACCTCTGCCTTCACTGCTGCCTTTGCTTTGCCTTGAGAGAGGCAGGTTGAATTAATGCACTTTCATCCTGCTTTAAGTGCCCTGACTCTTATCCTGGGGGTTTTATAGTTTGACTCAATTTGGGTCCAATCTGCACTGCAAGGTTAATGCACTTTGGCACCGCTTTAAATGCCATAGCTCACTGCTATGGGGTCCTGAGATTTGTAGTTTGATTCAGTTTGGGTCCAATCTGCAGCATAGGATTAATGCACTTTGACACTGCTTTAACTGCCCTGACTTTATCCTGGGACTTTTGGAGTTTGATTCAATTTGGGTCCAATCTGCACTGCAAGATTAATGCCATTTGACACCGTTTTGAATGCCCTGGTTCACTGCTATGAGATCCTGGGATTTATATTTTGATTCAATTTGGGTCCAATCTGCACCGCAGGATGAATGCCGTTTGACACCACTTTGATTGCCCTGACTCTTATTCTGAGATTTTGGTAGTTTGGGCCCAGCAGATTTGCCTCTAACAATATTTTAATCTGGATGCTCAAGTCCCATTGAATACAATGGCATGGTGAAATGGTGTCCCTTATATAAAATGGCAAAATCAAGGTTTGCCTTTGGGCATTTAATCCGTCGATGTTGAATCCATGGGTAAAGAATTTGTGGGTACTGAGGGCCGACTGTAATTGCAGGTATATAATGGTACGTTCTATCAATGGAAATGCATCTTTTAATTTCGATTCTCACTTGTATTTTTTCTCTCTCTTTTTCTCTCCTTCCAGGCGGACATTGCACCTGCGCTGGTTCCTGCAAATGCAAAAATTGCAAATGCACCTCATGCAAAAAAAGTGAGTTCCACTTTTTAAAGAAAGCAAAGCTAGGGAATTAACGTACAATATGACCCTCCCCCAATATCAGCAGGACTAGTAACCCTGGTTTCACTGACCCATGTATGAAAAACTATGTTCTCTCTAGGTCCTCCAGTGCAATTCTATGACATGCTTGGGCCACATGTTGACCATAGAGTCCTACTGGAGGACCTAGAAATGCCTAGAGAGGTGCTCTCTTTAGAAATGTCTAGGTCTTCCAGTGTGACTCAATGGTCAACTTCTTCTGGAAGTCATTCATCTCAACCATTCTGTACAATTGTGGCCAAATACCCTGTCCTCAATATATATATATATTACAAAAGACTCAGGGTGGCTTACAACACCTTGCAATGTGACTTGCAATGTAGCTAAGTATGACAGTTAAAAAAGACCTAGCTTATATATATATATATATTACAAAAGTTTGAAAATATCATTAATTTATCCATAAAACCAGTAAAAGAACAACAGCTATTTAAAAACAACATACAAAGCACAGGCAGATGGTGACATATATTACAAAAGACTTGCATATGCTGCAAGCTTGTATTCTCAAGGGCTGAATCTGCACTGTCGAAATAAAGCAGTTTGATGATGCCGCTTTAACGGCCATGGCTCCATCCTATGGAATTCTGGGAATTGTAGTTTTGTGTGATAGCCTTCCATGTCAGAGCGCTCTGGTGCCACAACAAGCTACAAATCACAGAATTGCATAGCATGGAGCCATGGCAGTTAAAGTGGCGTCAGACTGCATTATTTCTGCAGCACAGATGCAGCCAAGGTGGTGTTCAGTTCGACCTGTGTTACAATTCCACCTTCTTTTCTTTCTTTCCAGGCTGCTGTTCTTGTTGCCCGGCCAGCTGCGACCATTGTGCCAAGGGCTGCGTCTGCAAAGAGCCGTCATCCGAGAAATGCAGCTGTTGCCAATAAACAGAGAGCCTTCATCTCTGTAAATACAAATGTCAAAAAAGGGGAGTTTCTTTTCGAGCCAAAAAGGTGTATTTTGTAACTTTTTAATGCAGGCGGAAGGAAATAAAATGTGAATTTTGGGGAAAAAAACACCAGCTTGTCGAGTTTTCAATCAAAAGACCAGTTTACCATTCTCAAATGAATGTCCATCACTTGCGCAAAAGTTTGGACACACTTACTTGAGCGCATTTTCATATTTTAACCATTTAATTCTGTTTAAATGTATAGCTTTTCTATGTTTTCACCTGTATCGTTCTTTTAATGTTGTGAGCTGCTCTGGGTCCCAGTTCTGGGAAAAGAGTGGGATATAAATAAATGTGATGATAATGATGATGTGATGATGATAGAAGATAAAGGACGTTTTCATGGCAGCAATATATTATTGGGAGCTATACTGGGAGCCAGTGCGCTGTAGTGGTTTGAGGGTTGGATTATGACTCTGGGAGACCGGGGTTCGAATCCGGGTTTGGTCACAAAACTCACTGGGAGACCTTGGGCAAGTCACACTCTCTCAGCTTCAGGGTAAAGCAATGGCAAACCCCCTCTAAAGAAACTAGCCAAGAAAATAACAGGATAGGTTTGCCACCATAAGTCAGAAATGACTTGAAGGCATGCAGCAAGAACAAATGGTTGGTGTGTTGGACTAATGCTCTGGAGACTAGAATTCGAATCCCTGCTTGGTCATGGAAACCCACTGGGGGACCTTGGGCAAGTCACACTCTCTCAGTCTCAGAGGAAGGCAATGGCAAACCCCCTCTGAACAAATCCAAGAAAACCCCATGGTAGGTTGGTCTTAGAGTTTCCATAAGTCGGAAAGGACTTGCAGGCACACAACAAGAAATCCTTGCTGTTATGCAAGAGTCTGGTTCTCGCCAGACCCCAGCAGACTACAAATCCCAGAACTCCATGGCATTGAGCCTTGGCAGCTAAAGCGGTGTCGAACTGCATTATTTCTGGTGGTGGAAGGTTTATCAAGATTATTTATTTTCTCACGAGAAATGATGGAAACAGGGAAGATGGTGATGGTGAGACGGCTCCGTCTGTCTGCTTTTCTGCCAAAGGGCCCTCTTCCAACACCGAAACCTGCTCCAGAAGAAAGACTGAAAGCTGAGCTGGAGGCAAACTGGTGGCAACCTCAGGGAACTGGGAACCGAAGAGACAGTTTGGCAGAAAGAGACAGTCGGGGAGACAAAACTTCCCTCCGGGGCAAGGAGGACCCACCTGGCGCAGATTGAAAAATTACAAGAAGAGCCAGCAGGTAGAGACACAGCCAAGCTTCTGGCTCTTCTATAGTCCCGGGTCTAGTTTAGGTACCTTTATTATTACTATTATTATTTTTAATTAAAGGCTAATGATGAACTTGCTGGGCAAGAACCCGACCCAGGAGGCTCGAAACTGGGAACGTCATGAACAGGGTGCGGAAGGAAAGTAGGAATGAGAGATCTTGGCCATACAGGGAGGCAGAGAGGAAGGATTTCTATCCTAAAAACTACTTCTGTGGCTCCCTGGTCATTTATTTTTTAATGCAAAGTTTATTATATCAAAAACAATAAGGGACACATACCTTACATGGAAACATTACACATATTGCAGACATACCTTACAAATAAGCCATTTAGACATGGTGTTTGTGGGTTTTTGGGGCTCTTCTAGCCATGTTCTAGAAGAGTTTATTCCTGACGTTTTGCCAGCATCTGTGACTGGCATCTTCAGAGAAACATCAGGAATAAACTCTTCTGGAACACGGCCACATAGCCCCCAAAACCCACAAAAAAATTATGGATGCCAGTCACAATATAGACATAGCTCGCAAACATACCTTACACATACCATACACCGACAACAACATACAACAAAGCTTCCTCAATTCCAACGAAGTCATAACCTTTCAATGATATCAACCATTCCTTCCTTTCTTCGGGCGACAGGTAAAATTTCTACTTAACGTATTTACACATATTTACATCCCCTTAACCTATCTCTATTTACTAAGCGTGTGTGAAAGTGTGCATCTAGAAGGTAAATATGGTAAATCGTTATTCTAGATTACAATGAGTACAAGGATGGGGCCAAGGAAGTTATTTGTATGGGCAACAACTTCCAGAAGCCCCCAGCCAGTTTTGGGGATTCTGGGACCTGTAGTCAAAAAGTCACTTTCCCAGGATGTTGCACCAAGATGCTGGAGTATCTGCTGCTATTACCTATTGCTGTATCTCTTACTCCAGGTTCAATTTGCACCAGGTGGGAACGGAGAAAGGGAGGGTGGGAGAAGGCGGTGCCAGGTATTGGCATTTATGAGTCGAGCAAGGCCTTGCTTGTCTCAAGAATGTGCAAACATATCCAAAAGCGTCTGCGAGCGCCCAGACTGCTGGAAGGAAACAGGGAATCCTAATTTATGATCAACGGCAACCCAGTTTATTCAGTCTGTGAAACCTGCTATTGTCATGCCCAAATAATTGGAATTTTGCTCAGGGCGAGATTAACAAGACCTTCTAACGCAGTCAGCAATTTACGGAAGATGGAAGCAGCCGCCTTTTGGTACCTCTCGTATCAGTACATCCGCTCTGGGCTTTTAGCCTGAACTGCAAAGAAATCAATAATAAATAAATAAAGGAAATATTCAGGGTCCTGAAGCTATTTTGCAACTAGGGTTCAGGACCTTGCAGAGGACTTCCAATCTGTCTTGTAACTGATAATCCAAACTTGGTGACTTTTTCAAACAATAGTCTAAACCTTACTGTTAGTTCTGACTAGACTGACTACATCAATTAGATTTGCCCATGTGTTGACTCACCATTTAACCATGGATTGAACAAGCCTACTTTAGTCCATCAGGACTAGCCTGGAAGAAGGAGGAGCCCTCCCTCCAATCCATCTGCCTTGGTCCAGGCCTTAGAGGGGGAGAAGAACCACTGGACCTCATCCCCTTTCCCTCCATCATTCCCTTCTCCTTTTGTTTTGTGTCTTTTAGATTGTAAGCCTGAGGGCAGGGAACTGTCTGATTAAAAATAATATTGTAAGCCACAGCCATTAAGGCTGAAGGGCGGGATATAAATACCTAAATAAATAAATAAATAAATAATAGTTAGGCTTAAATAACCTAAAGCAGTAATTCCCAAACTCTGGTCTTCCAGATGTTTTGCACTTCAGATCCAAGAAGCATCAGCCGTCTTGGCCGTGAGCCTGGGATTCTGGGAGCTGAAGTCCAAAACTCCTGGAAGTCCAGAGTTTGGGAATCACTGCAAGGCACCAGTTCCTGTCTGATCTTGAACTTTAAGCAGGGTCAGCTCTGGTTAGTTCTTAGATGGGAGACGGTCAACGAATGCTAGGTGCAGTAGGCTATATTTCAGAGGAAGGAACTGGCAGAACCACCTCTTGTATTCTTGGTCTATGAAATTCAAGGGTTTGTCCTAAGTCAACGGGCGACTTGAAGGCACACGTGCGCATGCACAAACACACACTCTAGTAGGGACAAACCAACAAGACGCAACCCAGTTGAGGCTTCTGTGTTGTGTTCTACTCACCACTGCAAATGGTTGGTGCCACCTAATGGCCATTTTGCATGACGACAACTTTTTTTGTCAGTTGCTGCCATACTTTTTTGTTGATGTGTGCCTTCTGACTTATCGTGACCCTAAGGCGAACATCTCACAGGGTTTTCTTGGTAGTTTCCTCAGAGGGGGTTTGCCATTGCCATCCTCTGAGGCTGAGAGACTGTGACTCGCCCAAAGTCCACGTCTGAGCTGGGATTTGAACCCTGGTCTGCAGAGTCATCTTCCAATGCCTTTTCCTCCCCACACCATTGGCCTGTTGTATTGGATTTCTATTTTTATTATACCCACCATTTTGAGGCCACCTGGGCAGGCGTTCCAGTTAGCACCATGCTCCTCAAGCCCACTTGGCAGTTGTTTAGAGGAGGGCATTCATGATGTAGTGAGTTTGAGCACTGGACTGATTCTGGAGATCAGGGTTTGAATCCCTGCTTGGCCATTGGGATCACAAGGCACAGCTAGTCCAAATCCTTACCATGCAGGAATACACATATAAAGCACTCCCGGAAGATAGCCATCACTGCTTTTTTAAGACTTCCAACAAAGGAGAGTTTACTGCTCTCCAAGGCAGTCCATTCAACTGCTGAAGAGCTTTTACTGCCAAGGAGTTCTAGATGGAATGTCTTTTTGGGCAATTTAAACCCACTGGTCCATGTCACAGTCAATGGAGTAGCAGAATACAAGAAAACATGACCCTCCTTTAGATATTTAATGATGGCTATCATATCCATCTTCTCTTGTTCATGCTAAACATAGCCAACTCTTTAAGCCATCCTTTATAAGACTAGGCTCCATCCATCCATCCATCCATCCATCCATCCATCCATCCACCCATCTTTAAATTCAAAGGGCTCTTATAGCATCTTTGAGTAAAAGTGGTAGCATAAACTTTCACAGACCTGATCTACTTCCTCAGATTTTGTTGTAATCTGTTATAATTTTGTTCTCACTTGTTATGAATGGCAGGAGCTTTTGGGTTTTTCAGAACGCTTTACCAGACTAGAAAAATGAAGGGATGAGAGAAGAAACAAAAGAATAAAAAGTTTGACCTAGTTTATTGGCCGTCCCGTCTCTCTGTGACTGTAAATTGGAGATTGCAGGCCCAACCGTGAAAACAGGTGTTTATGCTCCATTAATGGTTTCTCTCCATCTCCGCTGACTATACCCAAAGGACTTCTCATTCACTTTTGCAAAGCTCATAAAACCCTGAGATGGCCAGAGCAAAATGGTAGCAAAAAATTAAAGTGCCATGGTTATGTATAACTAATCATCCTTTCTGTTATTAAGGAGAGTAATGAAATTTCCTTTTGAAAATTACACACATTTGTAACAACCTGGTTTCATGGCATCCCCCCTCAGATCTCAGATTAATACCAAAAAGGCTGGGGGTTTCCAAAAACATGTTTTGTGAAGAAACAATTTTTGTGTTTGCAAAAAACGGAGGGTAAAAATGTACTGCCTGCCCATGGTGTTTTCTTGATAGTCTAGATGTGTTGAGACACTCTTTCTTCTACATGTATTTCTTACATCTCTGTCTTCTACTCAGCCCTGTCATAGAAGATGTGAACTTTACAAAGGGAGTTTCCTTGGTGTCCAGAAAAATGGAAGTGAACAAGAAAGTAAGGACCTGAGTGGTGGAGAACGAAGAAGTCCACCATGTCTCCCGTTTCCAATCTATCTGTATAGTTTGTTTTGTAGCATGGGCAGCTGCCTCTCAGATTACTCTCAGTCTGCAACAAGGACTAGCACCTTGTAACTTTTCAAAATACTAAGCTTAGACTTTTGTTTATGCTATTAGACTTCTGCACAAAAGGATGTGCATTTACATTACAATCCCTGATCACAACCATGGGGATCTTCAGACGTCCCCAGCCACAAAAACTGCTGAAAGGGAAATTGTCAGAGCAACAATCTGCAACCTTCATTAACTTAATGGGAGCTGGAAAGAGATTTGTGCTTTGACATCTCCTTCCCAAGGCACCAGACAAACTTTCACACATGGCTGACCAGGGAAAAGGCTTTTTTATTCAGGGAAGTAACAAATGCAAATACTAGAAAACACTCATTGTGTAACCTGGACATCTGCCAGGTAGAGGGCTGTTTATCCCCCAAACCCTGGAGAGACAAAAAGAGGGAACAAACAGTACAACTTGAAGAAAGGGGGTGGCAGCGACAACAAGAGTGGATATGTAAAAAGAGCCAAGTTTCAACATAGTGGAGGATGAACCAAGACAGGGGAAAAGGGCCTTCTCTCTTTTTAACTCTTTAAAAAATAGGTTGTCCCTCCTACAATCAGCAACACCTTCAAGGGAGCACTAAAGATAATGTGAGGGCACTGATGCTGTAAAAGAAATGTGCCGACGTAAACTTCAAAAAGGAAAGAGCTCCAGCATGCAAGAACCAGTCCTGTCCCCTTGCGCTCTGGCTACATGGTCTCTTGATGCTCCTTGTCTTTGTGCATTGTAACAATGAGAATTTCACCTACTTCCTGGAAACTAGGGCTACTCCTGGACACAGATGAGGATCAGTTTATGGTCAGCACATCACTCTGGATCTCGTGGCTCAGCTGGGTTTGGAGGTCGCTCAGCTTCTTCTTCAAGCCAGAGAGGGCTGAGAGGACGATGGTCTCGGGCCGCAGAGAGCCACAGGATTCCACGTTGTAATAAAACCTGGGAGAAACAAGAGTCCAAAAGTACGTTATGAGGAAGAAAGAGACATCCTCCTTGTTCAGGCTTCAGAGATATGGACTTGAGTGGAGAGGCCTCTGAGTGAAGTTTCTAAACAGGAATGGCTACAGTTCAGCCTTCTAGCAGGCCACCTCCAGATGGGATAGGCTACAAAGGCTGCATCCACACTGCAGAAATAATCCATTTTGACACTGTTTTAACTGCCATGGTTCAATGCTATGGAATTCTGAGCACTGTAATTTTGTGAGTTATTTAGCCTTCTCTGTCAGAGCTCTGGTGCCGTAACAAACTACAAGTCCCAGAATTCTATAGCACTGAGCCATGATGATGATGATGGTACCATCACTTCTTTACCTCTCTGGCTTCCCATTGGGATCGTATGGAGCCTGAGCTTCATCTTCATCAATTTCAGAGTATTCACTCTTTGGCCTAGAACAAAAAGGGGAAAGGAGTGTTCAGGTGGCAGCCCCACTTCTTCCTGTTCTCACTAAGGGAGGAACAAATGGACTCATGAACATGCTAGAACTACAGGTCAGCATTGAGTAAGGATAATGGGAAGCAAAGGCAGGATAGATTCAAAGTAGACTCCAGGTCGCACAATCACTAGGATGTGGGGAAAATCCAGCTTCACAGCCCTGGTTGCTCAGTCAAAAAGGACATTCTGAAGTCTTCAGTAGTATTCAATAACTCATAACTTCTTTGGTAGTATTCCATAACCCAACCACATCACTGGGTTGCTGAGAAGGTAAAAACATGTCTGAAATGGCCAGAGAAAGCAGGGTCTAGAAAAGTAAGTAACACACGCACAAACCAACCCAAGCATCTCTTGTTGCATAAGGAGCTTTCAGCAATGACAAGCAGGCAAATAACATTTAAACCAATTACTCCTTGTATAAAGATGCAACCGGGTTGAAATCAGTATAATGGTTGTTTGCATTCTCTTTTTTCTTTCTCTAGCTGTTCAACTAAAGTTGCCTGAGCATCTTGTTTAAATGAATTTACAATATCCGGCATGTGAAAATCCATCATATGACAATCCAAACTACAGGCCAACACTTGACAGTCTCTGTTTCAACTCCTACTGCAGAAACCAGCGTTTGCAATGCATCCCCCAAAGGCTTGCTTTAGCTTGACCACGTATTTCTGCAAACTCACCATTCCTCTGGCTTAGGGTAGACGGTGTGCCGAAGTGCATTGTCCGGGTCATACTCAAAGGCCACTCCTGCAGTGGGATTCCACTTGGCATGCTCCTTGCCAAAGCCCTTCTTGGCATAGGCCCGAAGCCTCAGCTCCTGACCTTTTCGCAACTTGACAATAAGGATGTCTACAGAAAACAACCGTACAAATGTTCACAGACATAGTGGAAGGGTTAGAAAGCAGCTGTAATGCATCTGGACCAGTAAGTTCAATTCCGCCCTTTAAAAGCATCTCCCTCCTTTTAGAAGCCAAGCAGAGGCAGCATGGTTAGGGCTACTCTTACCACTTCAAATCCCATTGAGCTGCCTCAGTCACAATGCCTTTTGAACCAATCTTGCCATGAAAACCCCATGATCAATTTGGCTTAGGGTTGCTATGAATTGGGAACAACTTGAAAGCACATGACAACAACTACAATAGGCCTAAACTCCTCCTGAATTCTATACTTGGGCAAGATTTTGGCTCAAGATCAAAGAATCTCTTGGGCAAGAAGGTGGCACTTGACCTCCCCTCGCTGGTTATATCCTATCCAAAGATGACAACAAAGAGAATAAACACAACATGATGTTGCTACTTCTTTCTGCAGGCCCAAATCTGCTTGGGTACATACCATCCTGCTCAACGTAGTCATTGGGGTCATTATCTCTGCTCCGGGATGTCACCTGTATGGGGCAGACATGTCAAGACAGGCCTGTGTTACCAGCTCTAGCTCTCCGTGGGACTAAAAGCTGAGCATCTACGATTTATTGGCTTCACTCAGCTAAATCAATTCTATGGATTTCATGCTTCTGCCTCAACAATGGATGGACAATGTCCCTGTCAATTTCTGGCAAGGCCTCTGTAGATCAGGGGCTCTGTAGGAGGCAGCCAGTTCTGACTGGGGAAAAGCAGTGTCAAACATAGTGGTCCTGGATCTTAGCAGAAACCTTGCTCATTTCTGTGTGTAGCAAGGACAGAAAACCTGTGGCCCTCCAGACATTGCTGGACAGAAGCACTTGACAGCAAAGACAAGGGATGATGCAAAATGCAGTCCAACACCTTCAGAAGGGCCACAAGTTACACACCTTTGGTTTTTAGGAAAGAGAGAAAAGAAAGCTTTCTCATTCAATGACAATCAAATTTTTCAAACCAAGGTATTTCAAATATCCTTTGCTGGGTGCACTGGTAGAATCACAGAATTATAGAATCATAGAGTTGGAAGAGAACACGAGGACCATCCAGTTCAACCCCCTGCCATGGTAAAGAAACAAATAAACAATGCTTTTGGGTTCCCCCGAGGCTCTCTCTTCTCTCCTTCTTGTCTTGGTGCATCTCCTTGTCTCTTTTGATTTAGAGAAAAAGAGCAAAAAGACTTTGTTAAGACACAAAAACAGGAATGTTGTACTGACTGGTATAACCCGAGGGTTGTTGGAGATGAGATCGCGAGACGTGACGTGACGGGTCTGGTCTTCGTTGCATCGGACATCAAGTGTAAACTCCACCGAACACTCAGGGCAAAACTCATCACAGGTGCAATCCTGAACAGAAAGAAAAAGAAGCAGTCCCAATGCCACTTGAAACATTTCCCATCAAATCAGTGTCATCAATTCTCTTCTGTCATCCCATATGAACCTGATGGCAATGGTTCCCATCTAACGTTATTCCCATATTTGTCATACAGCCATTTAGAGATTCAGGCTACATTTACACTGCAGAAATAATCCAGTCTGACACTGCTTTAACTGCCAAGGCTCAGTGCTATGGAATCCTGGGATTTGTGCCACCGCAGTTCTCTAACAGAGAAGGCTAAACATCTCACAAAACTACAAATCCCAACATTCCATCGCATTGAGCCGTGGCAGTTAAAACAGTGTCATACTGCATTCTTTCAGCAGTGCAGAGGCAGACTCAGTGGCTTCTCTTTCAATGCAGTGGTGAACCTATTGTGAACTATCCAAGGTGCTGGACATATTGATAGGCCTGTTACAGACTGCCAAAATAAAGCTACTTCGGGTCTCTTTGGAGGTATGCTATTTAAATGATGCATGCATCCTAAGAATCTGGAAGCTGCACCAAAGCTGCACTCCAGTGGTTAGGAATGGAGTGTGGCTTTGGCGCAACCTCCGGACTCTTAGGACCCATGCATCATTTAAATAGCATACCTCCAAAGAGACCCGAAGCAGCTTTATTTTGGCAGTCTGGAACAGGCCATAGTTTATTTATTTTAAGTGTTTATATTCCACCTTTCTCCCACAATGGGATTCTGCACAGTGGACAGATCCAAGCTAAATCCTAGAGCTAAAACTTAGCTCCATTCATACAGTGATCCTTCAAGAAACAAAGGCCTCCAAAGACTGGGACTTAGACTCACCCTGGAATACTGCAGTTTATCAACAACATCATCACTGGTAAGTGGGATCAGACCTGGGCAGAAAGAGAAAGAGATGAGAGAAAACATCCTTGTAGATGCTGGCGAGTAGTAAAAGACAAACTACTAGGAAGTAAACTTGTAGTTTTATATTCAGGTTTCAACACTAGAAAGGAAGAGCATCCAAAACAGCAAAAGGTGGGCACAAATGTAAGAGAGAAAAGCCAGAGAAGAAAGCCTGAAAATACCATTCAAAACATTATTAATAATATTGAATTTTAGTAAAGTCTGAAAAATTCAATGTGTTGGGCATTACACTATTCTATTAAGAACCTAGGGAGAAAGATAGACATACAGACAGAAGCATGACTCTTCTGCAGCCTTTGTATGTACAGCACATAAACATATGAATGTACTTCATAAGTAAATAATGCTAATAAATACTCATAGGTTTTTAAAACAAAAACCTAGGGAAGTCTGTATTTTCCCATCGTGTCATTTGATGGTACTCACCTAGTCTATGCGCAATGAATTCATCATGGAGGACAGAAGAGTTGGCATCTATCTGCACCCAGTCTATAGCTGTGAACAAAATAATACGAACTGAGATAATGGTAATTTAAATTGAAACGTCAGAAGAAAATGTGGGTGTATAGGCCACATCTGTACTATGAAATCTTGTCTCAAATTACTCTGGGTTCTGCAGCCTGAGGATTATACTGACAAGTTTTAATTCTCTGTGTGTATGTGCCTTCATGTCCCCTATAGACTTATGGCAACCCTGTGAATTTCATAAGAGTTTTCTTCGGCAAGGAACCCTTAGAGACGGTTTTGCCAGTTTTACGCTGAATTGCAGCCTCATTTCAAACAAGGACAATACTGCAAATGTGGGATACACAGCCCTTGCACCATGTATGTATGAAAGTGTATGCACATGCGCACCCAGGCAGATGCTTGTTCAGTGAATTATTTCCACAGATCAATGCAAAAAAGACATCATGATAAGTACCTATGATGGGAACTTCAGCGATGAACACTCTCCTGATGGAATTGGCTACTCTGGAATAGAAATATAGAAAGATACATATCATAGCTATACTGGAGCTGTGCAGCATTCATCAATCCATTTTTCCCTTTCATCCCATCAAGCTGAATTAGAACAAAACCCAGTGTAAAAGCCCACAATAGGTTTGCCTTTGGGTTGCCGTCGTGATATCCGCATTGTAGAAACCATTTGGACTGACACCACTTTAGCTGCCATAGCTTAATATGATGGGATTCTGGGAACTGTACTTTGTTGTGGCACCAGAGTTCTCCAACTAAGGCAAAAATGTCCCACGAAAACTACAGTTCCCAGAATTCCAT